>NC_135499.1:178396171-178479262 GCF_052857255.1 Amblyomma americanum
GTGTCAATTATCAAAGGCCGCTCTGGGCTTCCGCCTCTTTTTGGTGTTGAAAAAAGCACGAGGGAAGCTACGTCTAGCCGGCAAACCGGTCTCTTGGGAGTGGGTAATAATCTCTTGGGAGTGGGTAATAATCTCTTGAGAGTGGGTAATAATCTCTTGAGAGTGGGTAATAATATTTTGGCGGTGGACAATATCTTGAAGGTGGGTTACAATATCATGGAGGTGGATCACAGTATATTGGCGGTGGATCACAACCTCTTCATGGTGATCCAGCACAATATATTGGTCGTGGATCACACTTTTACCAGCCTTGAGGTATCGCTGTCCTCTTCGTTCATTGTCGTGTACATGTCATGTCCAATGCTTACGCTGTCATGTCTTTTGTGAACAAAGTAATTTGCTTCAAAAAGGGGAGTGGGAGGTTGTCGGCGTCGCCGCATTTCCTTGCCGAGTACAGGGGCAGTTCCCGTGCATGTCTTCCTTCCGCGCCGCTGAACTATACTGGGACGCTGGGGACGAGGCTGCCGCCGCAAAAGACCTCGCGACCGCGCGGCAATCACCTCCCGAACCACACCGGGCTGCCTGCTGCCACGCGTCGCGAATACTCCTTTTCTTTCCCAGACTCATTATTTTCGCCGAAACAGCGTCTCGTCTTTGTTTCGTGTGAGAAAAAGCACACGCTGCGGCCTGTCTGCCGGCGGCGGCCGCCGAGGCGAAGCCGGGGCGCGCGTAGTGGATAACTGTCCTCTCGGGCTCGCGTGCCTATAAATAAATGTCAACTCTTCTTCGTACTCTTTTTTTCCCTCTCCCCTTTCTTTGTGGCGCCGAACCTTCGCGTCAGCGATGCACTCCCGCCGGTTAGTCGTTGGATGCGGTTCACTGGAGCTGTGTGCGCACCTTCGAGGAGGGCCGTCGTCTTCCCCTCTCCCCTCCTTTATTTTTATCGTGTCCACAAGCAACCGACTCACAGTAGGCTACGGTTTTTGCACAGTATCTTCTTCCCTTGTTCTTTTCTTCTTGTGAGATGTATACGCACGAGGAAGAGCGAACGCACTGCGTTTCGCCTATTTATTGTATTGATCCCATCGTCTCATCGTTTCGCTTCGAATGATGTGTGTTCGCAGTGAGCGGCGTTCTGTGTTGCAGCCGTGAGCGAGAAACTGGGCCCTCTTTGGGCGCAGCACATTGGGGAGGTTGAACGGCGAAGCTCCTCCGCCTTTACGCGTTTTTGCCGAGCTTAAAAACTAAGTTTGGGCTTTAAAACGACTGGGTATTAATTAACTCCGTGCCCTGCTGGAGGTTTTCCGCCGTCCTGCCTATAGCTGGCGGGTCGCTGTGCCCGCGACAGGAGAGACAAGACAAAACGACCCGCAGGTCGCCCCCCCCCCCCCCCCCCCCCCCCCCTCCCCGCGATCGCAACAAACGGTGAGACAATGGCGGCTGTACGGAGAGCCGTCGCTTCGCGCTGACCCAGATAGGGAGACCACCGAGGATGTCTGCGTACGGCGGGCGGAAGCTCCTTACCGACCGCTATGTGTCCCCGAGAATGACGGCCGCAGAGAATGACGGCCACTAGCGTTCTTGTTTCTTTGCTCGAGTGTGGGCGACGCTGTGGTCGGAAGTTTCTGTCGGCCGACGACGTCTCTGCTCGTTGATTGCGCTCGTGCCTTGAAAGCTACGGAGATGCTGTATGCATACATACTCACTGTGTGGTTAGTTTCCCTTCATGATAATTAGCCACATCTTTGAAATAAATGCACCAAGCGGCTGGTCATGAACACACGTGGAGGGCAGCCTTAGAGGTAACTATACAACTTGTAGACCATGGCAGCAGTTCGAGTACTCGTTGCATTAACGTTTTTCCCTACAAGTCGAAGCTCCTACTCTGTCATCAGAGTGAAGAAAACAAACAAACAAACAAACAAAAATAAACTCAATTTGGAGACCCAGAATGGCGGTTTCACAGCGAGTGTCTCTTGCGATTTGCTATCCAGTCTGAACTGGGCACCTCTCAGCGTTGGTCCTGTGGAGAGTTCACACTTCAATGTAGTACGCGCTTTTACGTGAGCCATCGCGCGGGTCTTGTATGGTGCCTCGGGAGCTTACGCGTCGTTGGGCTGTGCGCCTGGCCATATCTTGGTGACAGAGCGTGGTGTTCGGGGTTGTTACTTCAGCCTGACCTCCGATCCGCCGTTCTTATCAGCAGTGAGCCGTTACCTCAAACGTTCCCCTGTCGTGCGCCGTGTTGTCCTTAACCCCCCCCCCCCCCCCCCTCCTTTCAGCTTGTTTTTGCACATTCGCGTGCATGTGTTGGCCGAAGGATAAACAGTTGCGAGGTTCCTGCTCGTTTGTGTCCCTTGCCTGTAGATGCGTTGCACAGCGACTCGTGTCCCACTGCGTATATGCGTGCACGCAGTGCACGCGCGCAGCAGCGCTCTGGGAGAGGGTTCCCTGCTTAGGAGGCTGCCGCGCCGAGAAACAATGGCGCCCAATCTCCCTGCGAGCGATGTGGTACAAGGACTGTTGGCTTCTTCCGTCGACTGTGCCTTAGCTCATCGTCCGTTGTGCAAACTCTGGCGAAATCTCCGCCACGGAGGCTGTTATTTAATAACGTGGCGCAACGTTCGCACTTGCTGTATAGTAGCGAGTCGTTCTGTGGGAGGCGCCGTGGTCGTAAGGAGGGATTCGCGAGCAGCGTCCAGACACCGTGACTTTGTTTCTCCTCTTGGACGCTTAGAGGGAGTACAGTGAGCTCACCCGTACCCACACTGAAGGCGTTATGTTAGTAAAGTTTTGTTGGTTTTGGTTGAGGGCGCAGAACTTGACCGACTGGAAGGAAATGTTGAAATTTCGCCTTCCTATGGGTTCGTTCAATGTTCTGTTTTCTTGACCTGCGCGAGAGGGTGTAGTACTCAGTCTCACGCCATATAACAAAGGTGTCTCCACTTTGTCGACTGAACGAAGCGCAGCTCTCATTACAACTCCTACGCAACCGAGAGTGCGACGAGGCAGGAATTCCATCGAATGCATCGGAGTAGAAAACAAGATGGCTTATATGGATATCTTGATCGCGATAGCTGAACACGCTGCGCGCTTTTGCCAGAGACGCCTAGGAGACCGGCGTCTAGACGCTGCCGCTCCTGGATGTGGCATAACGCGTATAACCGGCGTCACCTGGCATTGGAAACGATCCCGTACCTTTGCCGCCAATAAAGCGGGATGTGCGCAACTGTGTTGGAGCACCCTCTCGCTGTGGCCGTGGCGTGCGGCGTTGACCAGCGTTTCAATAAAAGTGAAATCTCGGATAGACGCGGACGCACAGCGGCATGTGCACTCTTTGCCAAAAGTAACCAGGCTAAACGGTTTGCTTCTCAGTCGTACATCGAAGCTGTTATGACAGCCCTCAAGCTCGAAATCTTTGTACGGTGAGGAGAACGCTTGTGGTCACCTTCCAAGAACTTTTTGATCTTTAGGGAAGCCGTAAGGCTTTGTTATTCGAATTAGAGGCAAACCAGACAGCCTGGTTACTTTGGCAAAGGCTGTACGTTGGAGCTTGCTAACTCCGATATACCTGTGCCTGTTCTATACACGGGCGGACAAAGGCCGGAGGGCAGACGGCCATGCATTGCCGATGGAAGGGCTAAGCTCCGCCCGGCTCCAGTTCACGCCAGCGGGGACAACAGCTGTCCGAGTACGGAACTTGGCTGCAGAGGAGCCTTGTCGCGCCGTGCCGCACCTGCCGTCGTCTCCGGGGGTCGGGGTCACGGCCGTGCCGCGGCCTCCCGCGCTGCTCCCGTCGGCCTTCCTCCAGTTCGCCTTCTTCGCTAACGTCGACCTCCCTCCCCGCGGGAGCTGCGCTTGCGACACACCAGCTCTGGCGACATGTTGACGCCAACCTCACTTTTATTATCTTTCTCCTCGGCGCGTCTTTCTTTCGTTTGCTACACAGCGTTGCGCAGCGCACGTTCACGTGCTTGGGGTGGCATTCTTTCTACGACAAGCGCCATTTTTCGTGGCCGTCGTATACCTGCTCTGCGGAGCTTCTGTCTTACGTGGTATTAAGCGAGTTCTTTTTTTTTTAGAGTTCAGTGAAACAAAAGGGGGTTTGTGTCGCTGTTCTGGCGCAGCTTTGTGACCTTCCAGCCAGTGACAGTTGTGTTGTGGAGAAAGGTAGCAGTAGGAGGAAACTCTGCAATGGGCTGCGCTATCCTGACGGCATGACGGCGCCGTCCTAACCCCCCCCCCCCCCCCCCCACCCCTTTTTTTTTCTTTTCATGTTAGCGGCTCCTGCGCCAAAAGCAAAAGCGTTTTCTTTGCTTGCATGGTATATGGCATAACCATTAATGTCGCTGTTGCAGACACTCGCGAGGCTACTTTTGAGCACAGCCGAACACTAAAAACGCTCTCACCATTGGGAAGGGGCGACGACCCCGAGAAAGTGCGTGTACTCCAGCTGGCAACAAACGATCGAGTCATAAACGACAGCGATGGTTAACGTCATCGAGCAGTGTTTCAAATTGGCAACGAGCTTTTCTCGCGAATTGCTGACGGGCACTCAGACATGGCGGGAGGCTTTGGCACTACTGATGAGTGTGCCTGCTGTTCGTGGAACAAAAGGAAAAAATATTTTCCAACAAAATTTGGTGTTTGACTTCACAAAATGCGCACGGGCCTCTCATCTGCTCCTCCTGGTGTGTTGCTCCTGCTCGAGGCTTCGTGATGCCTTACATAAGATGCACGTTTTTGCGCCAGAGTTTCGATGGAGGCGAGATTCTAGAGGTCCGTGTACTGTGCGATGTCAGTGCACGTTAACGAACCCCAGGTGGTCCAAATTTCCGGAGACTTTCACTACGGCGTCCATAATAGCCTTAGTCGCTTTGGGACGATAAACCCACATAAAGCAAATCAAACTTGTTCAGTGACAGGGTTAAGATGTTTCCACCGCAACCACTGTGCACTCGGGTATAGAACACGCGTGCGTCCAGCGCTCGAAGTTACCTGGACGGAGCATGTCTATCCGCATCCCTCAATCGGTCCTCAACTGTTTCGCGCATCAAACATATGGCCGTCAAAATATTGCCCCTTTGTATGCACCTCGGGAAAGCGAAACTTTCGCATTCCTGGAAGGAAGCCATGCCAGTACGAAATTGGCGGTAATCTGTAATATGCGCCGCCGTGCGCGGTCACGGCACTCACGCGCGAATCGAAAGGGGAAAGAACAAATTCGAAGGGAGGTCGCAGGGAGCGGGAGAGAGAACGCCCGGCCTTCATTTGGTGGCGCAAGTGAGTTCGACCGGCGGCCCCGAGGGCAAAGGAGAGAGACCTTCCGTGGTCTTCCCTTCAACCATAACCGCGTGCGGGGTGCAGGCAAGCGGCCGCTCCATTGCCCGCCGCCACCGGTGTAATGACGAGACACTGACAGCCCCAAGTGCTCGCAAATAGCCGCGCTGCGACAGCGTAGGGAAAAAAACTGCAAGCGCTCGCTCAAACCTCTTCTTGTTTTGTGGCTTCGCGCGAGAGTGATCTTTCGCATCGTGCGCGAAATTGAAGAGAAGGAGAGGAGGCTGATTGGGGGGAAGGCCTTGATTGACGGCGGCAGTGTTCACGTCTCGCATCCACCGGGCTAGCTTTCATTCTTCTATCTCTCTCTCTCTCTCTTTCTCGATGGTTTTCCCTGCGCGCGTAACGCTCTCCGTGTGCGTTAATGCCTCAGTCTATCGCGAGGCCATAAGGGCCGCCGTTGAGTGACGTCGTGCTTTCGGGAGAGTCGGCCGATCGCGGGTCGGCGCGCGCTGAAAGGTTTTACTCTTTATTTCCCCCTTCAGGCGCCTCCTGGCTGGTGCGCCGGAAGTGGTCGGGAACGAACCTGTTACCGCGTAGCCGAGGAAGGGGGCGGCATCTGATCGCCCCGTCATGTCGCTGGCGACGGTGTCTCTCGAGTCCGTTCGGTATATATAGATAATGCCTGGCGATTCCACTCGGTGTCATTACTGCCGCAGGTGAGTTTTCGCTGACGATTCGATTGTGGCGCAGGTGGCGGCCGGTTGTTTCTCTGGGCGGTCATTGGCCGCCCATTCGCCGCTGCAGTCAGCATGCACGGTTGAATTCAACTGCTCTCGCCAGCTGCGACGACCGTAATTGACGCTGGCATGGCGGGCGAGCGCGGGCGAGCATGTGAATGGCGGTGCACAGGCCTGCTCCGTCGGTGTAGCTAGTTGGCTGTCATTCTAAGCATATTCGAGTTGCCTTCTGAAAGGGCCGGCTGACGGCGCGAATTGCATGCTCGTTGCAATTGCCGCGGCGGAAGTGTTCCCCAAGTCGTTCCTGGAATGAAACGCCTTGGAATGAAACTTGTTGGACCGTTGTCGACCTCGCGGTGCTCTCCAGATGACTCGTTGGACGCGCGGCACTGACGACGGACGCGGAGTCACTTCAGTCATTCGTCTATGAGGATTGGGGACCGCGTTGGGGATCGATCGCGAGCTGCTGTAAGTATCGAGGGCAGGCAAAAGTGTTCCTGAAAGAAAAACGCGGGGCAATAGCCAATAGCCGTCCGCGATGGTTACAGAGAGATGCGGTCGTGTTCGCTACCTCGCGTGCACACTGGACGACCCTCCTAGTATGGCGAAACCGTCCTCGTCGCTCCTTCCGCTTCCTTCCACTTCGAGCAGCAGCAGCAGCAGCAGCCCTTCGCGCTGACCTCCCAGCCTCTTCCTCTCATTAAAGCTTCTCCGCCCTCGTCTCGTGCTTTCGCGGAGCCCGTCTCCTTCACCCCCCCCCCCCCCCCCCCTCGTATTATTAGCGCTCGCTGCGCGTGCCTTTTCTTCGTGCTTGTTGTGTACGCAAGCAGCTGGCTGCTGCAGCCTGTCCCGGCCGTGTGTGTACTGCACACACATACACGCCTCGCGAGTGACGAAGAATGGCCGTGAGGATGGACGCGGCGTCGTCCTCCCTGCTGGAAGCGAGGAACGTTGCCCCCCCCCCCCCCCCCCCCTCTCTTCCACAACACGGGAAAAGCGAGGGTAGGTAGGGGAGGCATGCACTGTACATCACTGGAAAACGGCGTTTTTCGGGCCGAACGCTGGACGTGGCTGGCTGGCAGCCGGGCGGGCAGCAGGCGTGATATTTTTGCTCCCCTTGCGGGAATCGGGTGGACAGGCGTGAAGGCTGTTTCTATCAGCCGCACGCTCGGCGCTTCGCCGCAGCTGTGTTTGCCGCGTCCGCCGCGAAGAGGCAGTCCCGTGCGTGATCCGTGTGAAGGCGGAACTCCTCCCTCGTCGGCCCGAGTTGACCCTGCGCTTTGACCCCCTGCGTGTCTGTCTTACCTGCTTTCGGCATTTGAAGCGGCGTTGCTGGCGGCGGCGCGATTTTATTTGACTGCCTCGTCGACCTGCATGCTCTGCGGCGTCGCCGAGCTCGGGAGTGAAATTGCATTCGTCGCACGCTCCGCGCATGTGTGGTTCTTTTCTGGTCGTCTCTGCCGTCGTCGGCGCTGCTGTCTTGGGAAGACGTGGAAGGGGCGAAAATATGTGCGCGGCCTAGGAGTGCCTCCGTCTCGAGGCCCGCCTCTCCGGGGATCGGGGTCGGAGGTTGCGCACGGGCCACACGCTGAGGTGCGGGCTTCCATCACGGAGCTGCCCGTCGCTTGCCGCGCGACCTTTAATTCTGTTTTTCCTTCGCCCGAGAGTTTGCGCGAGGTATGTCGTTCTAGTTGATATGCGATGGGCGCCTACGACGCCGAGTGAAAGTGAAAACTGTCGGGTTCAAGGCCCGGTAATGCAAGAGGAAAGACTCGAGCGGGAGGCTGTGCGCTCCGCGTTTCGCGATGTTTGGAAGACGCGCCAACAAGTAGAGTTGTGTGTAAATAAGGGGTGATGTTATTGTGTGCGTTCGTCCCTTTTATTTCTCCTTCCTTACCGTTTAGTTTACCACCTGGTGCGGAGGGTGCACTGTTAGTTTTTAATTGGGCACCTTTCCGGGCAGTCACCGGTTTTGCAATGGGCACACTATTTTTCCTGGGCTAATGCTCGGCTTCTCTGGGTAAAGTTCTTGGACAGAATGGTCTTTGAACGCACCTCGTGCAGAGGCACTTTAATCATGGTGCTCTTTTGTCGAGCTGTCTTTGCGCCATTAAAACGAAACCATCATCATCGCCACCACCATCGTATAGTCAATTGGGCGCCTTATATCAGAAAAGTAAACAAGGAACACGCCGTCTTGGCTGTTGGCCCATCAGGGAGGGGCTCCATCTTCATGCGCTCATTTGCCTCGTTGGCTCAGTTGTCTGACCGAGCTCGTGAAATACTGGCTAAAAAAAGTTCTCTGTGCCTCGCATGTTCGCTTCGTGCCTTTGTAGTTTTCCTCCCGGAGGTGGCTGTCGCGCGCTGCGGAGGATGTGTCAAAGTGTGTCTTCGCTGTGCACGGCGCCGGCTGGGCGAATTCCGCGAACAAAACCGAGCAGGCCGCGCCTGACACTCGTGTCTTGTCTCTTCCCTCTCTCACCTTCCTTTCCTGTTTCCTGTGCCGTCGCTAGGGGGTCGATCGCAAGAGAGCGCCTCAGAAGTGAGCCAGGAATATGCGCGGTTTTATGTGTGATTGCGGTCACGTACGCTGCTGAAGCTGCTGCAGAATGACCCGTCGAGTCAACTATACTATGTTCTGCGCCCGCGAAGTGCGGGTCTGTCGGTGTTTCTATGTCATTACTCACAATGTATTCAATTCTCGGCACCTCTGGAGGGACCGACTTGTGACATGGCGCAGTTATTGGTAGGTTGTTCCTCTTTCGTTCATTTCAGGCAGGGTGGGTAGTGGTGAGTCCTGACCACGGTCTCGTTCTGGGCAATGCTAGGGTGCTGTTGTTTCAAGCGCGCAGTTGAATCGTGGGTCTTTTCTCTTCTCTGAAAAGACCCACATTAACCAGGCAGGCCACCAGTTCCTTTACACAAGAAGGAAAGGCTAGGGCGGTACGAGTTGTCCTTTTCTATTTTCGCGTATCCACCGTCGCTAGTATCTCTTGGAATGCGGAAGACCGAATTCGTTAAGCTGCCATTTTTTTTTTCATTCTGCATCGCATTGCGCCTTGCGCCTGAAGCCGCACGTTTGCTGCGTGTTAGAGCCCTTCAGCCCTAAACGTCGTCCTTGTGTGCCACTTGTCACATCTTGCAGAGGACGAACTAGCCGAGAGACAGCTCCTAACCAGCATCGCTGCTTAGTTCTTCTGGTACATTTTAGTCGTGAAGTCCTCCAGCATCAGTCTCAGCTTGCTGGGCCTGTGAGAGAAAAGGCGCAAAGAACCGAAGCACAGCGCACGGCCCGTCATGTGTGTCGCGGTGTGCACCTGTCTGTCTCGCCCGCGGGCCCGAAGTGCGCCGCCGCCGTTGTCAGCGACGTGGCCCCGGCTGCTGCTTCTTCCGGGCAATCGATCACTTGCGGGTCGCCGAACCAGCTCGGGCCCGCGCCGCGGGGCCGCGCCCTGCGGCTGCCACAATGCGTGCCCCCTGTGGCTCCTTCCGCTCGTACAAGTGAAGGGTGTGGTGGAATGGGAGAGAGGGAGCATTGTCACGACTGTGGTCGCGATCGTCGGCTCCCCTCGGGCGCGGTGACCATTCGGTCCTGGATCTTTTCCAGCTCTTACGCCTACCGTGGGCGACCCAGAATGCACGCGGGCCTATCTCGAGACTCCGGAGTTGCACCCGGCTTCTCACGTGTCGAAAGAACACCCATTGTGTAAGTCTTGTCTCGGAGAGGCTTGTCAGGGTTCGGATGGTTCCTTGTCGTTATCGGTGCTTGTCCTAAGTGGTGTGTCGGTCTTTCGCGGCCATGGATTTTGGGATAAGTGTCGACATTCGGCAAACAGCGGCGTCTTGAAAGCAGCTTGTGCGCCGCCTTTGAAGCCCTAGCTAGGAGCCGATTACGCTACCTTAAGTATGTATACATGATATATAGCGAAGGAACTGGCTGCTAGTCTTGCAACCCGATAAATGATCCTTTCGACGATTACTGGACGTATGCAAGCGGGAAACGATCCAATAAGTTTTTTTTTTTTCCGGAGCTGGTTGGTTTACACAAAACGAGAACGTGACTGTTTGGTTGCTTGTCGCGTATGCCCCGAGTATTTATGAGCGCGGATGAAGTATCGTAGGAGGGATAGTGCTTAAGACGGTTCGCCATGCTGTGCTCCGTACGAGGAGCTCTTTCACATAACAAGATGCCAAAACTTACGTTGTCGACTGCCGCGCATGCGCACCTCGATATTTGTTTTAGGCTTCAGGCATATAGTTGGTTCTCCATATCATTAGCGTCAGTGGGAGAGGTCAGAGCTGAACTCGAGAAGGGCTGTTGTGTTAGAGTTATTTTGTTTACGAAATTTTCTGCGCTCTGTAGAAGGAGCAGCGGCGACAGACGAGCTGAACCCGGGGCGATGCTCCTGGATTTCTCTGGGTCTTGTTTGTCCGTCGTTCGCTAAACAGCGTCGTTTGCTAAGTGCGAAGCCTTCGGGCTTTGGGTCAGCTGAATCGAGTCGCGAGGGCCAAGAGTTCAGATTGCCTGCACTCTTTTGAGCTGAGCACTGGCGAAATGCGGGGCACAGCCATCGAAGGACTCGCACTGGCACTTGATATTCGCAAGTATACCCTATAGCTTAACACCGCGGTGTGTCGGGTGTCACGGCCGCTGGCTGCATTCGACACACGCCGCCCAGGAAGCCGGGCAGCGGGATTTGCGGCGCCCGAGAGGTGACGCTCTCTCTCGAAGGCTCTCTTTTCGTCCGTCCCCTCTCCCGGACAGCGGGCGCTATTCTGGGCGGAAGAGAGCCGAGGCTTGTTTTCCCCCGCAGCCCTTCCGTTCGGGTGCAGGCGCTGCCGGCATCGTCAGCTTATTTATCGCGCCGAGGGGGCGCTGCGTGCCATAATAGAGCCTCCGGCCGCTACCCGCCCGTGCTCGCTGTATTGCATTACCGGCCGTCGTCCATTCGCTGATCTTGGTGCTTGCTACCGTTGTACAATGACTAAGTTGCACTCGGGATATTGTGCGAATCGCGCATCGTGTTCTGCTGCACCAAATGAGAAAGGGAGAAAGAGGTTTTTTTGTCTCTAGCTTTCGCGACTGTATTGCTGTACCGTGCACGGAGACGACTGCATGGCGACAGTAGTGCGATGATAAGCAGCACACTTTATATAAAAGACATTAGATTAGTTGTGATTTGTTCGATTTAGGTTCCGCATGGCCGTGTCAAACTGAATCGACTCCTTAGCGAGTCCCCATCGTTTCATTTGGAACAATTTCATTTTTCCGTTCCGAAAGATGGGGGGGGGGAGGGGGGAGCATAAGCCGTGACTTCTCGCCCTACATGTGCTCATTGTTCTAAAGCCTGCGGTTCCGTTTCATGTAGTGAAGGTTAGTTTCCATTAGTATACGGGCCGTGCTGTGTACTGCGTTGTCGTCGCGCGAGTGGCGCCATTTTTGGGGCCGCCCAGGAAAAGTATTGTCTCGCAGGAGCGGCTGAATGCAGCGCGTTTATTCCGAGATAAATGGCGGTCACGGACGGTCTCGCTATTTTCCACTCCGACGAGCGAGAGCCAGCTCTTGCGCTGCCTTAGTGCCTCATTGTTTTTCGTACACGTCAATGTCGCTGGAAGCCTATAGTGTATTTGCAATGGGCCGCATTCTGTTCGCATTCCTGAATGCGTTCGCTGCTCGAGTTCGTGAGTGTACTCTTTTGCCACGCACGCATGTTCGCCGCTTCTCGCTGGTCTGACTGTCGCTCTTCGTTGGGAGGGGGTTGTGGCTGCCCTCAAGCGGTCTTCGCCCAGGGTCTGTAGCGCTTGCCGAGCGGCGGCGCTGCTGGCGTCCAAGTGCCCCCCTCTCCACAGCCCTGGTTTTTTCAAGAGCGTGCGGGAGACAAGGGGGAAAGGAAGGGGAGCCATTTTGTTTAGTTTTTTCTTTTTTTCCCTGGCGCCTGGAGTTCTCGCCCGAGCCGGGGCCCAGGTCTTTTTCTGGGGAGAGCTCGCGGCAGCAAGAGCAGCTTGTTCGGCCGGCCTCGCGTCGGGCGTCCCGTAGACCGTGTGTGTGCGCGTGTGTAGACCCCGCATAGACTCCGCGCGTAGGAAGCAGCAGCGTCGTATTCGTCCCGTCCGAGGAGCTTGTTTCTCTTCCCCTGCACCTCGTCCCTTCGTCATCGCCACCCGCTCTGCTCAGCGCCGCCTCGTCGTCGCCTTCGTGGCTTTCTTCCTCGTGCTTCCACCTTCCGCCAGCGGTGTCCGATGAGGCAGGTGTTGTTCGCCGCGCGGCTCTCGAACACGAGACCTGCTGTGGCGGTCCCGCGCGCATCAGCTGTCGCGGTGTTGTTGTCGCTTTTCCTCGTTATGCGCTGCTTTTCTTCTTTTTTGTGTGTGTGTGTCTGTGTGTGGATGCATTGCAGTACGGCGTCTTTACGCTCACGTGTGTGTACGCGTGTGATCTGTGATGCTACCTTCGGTTGTATTCGCGAACTGCGCACCGCACTGTCCCGCTGACAGCACGCTGAGAAGGAAAGTGTTATATTTCAGTTTTTGAATGCAGCTTTTTATGAAGCGTGAATTATTGGCGTGTACAGATATATTTTTTTTCGCTCGCAGACGGCGTCGGAAGTTAGGTTTAGCGTCTCTGGAGCAACGCTAATTTCCCATTGATATACGTGTACACCGCCGCGGTGCTCTACCACAAGATTACACCCAGACTTCACCCAGATTACACTACGACCAGACTACCCAGATTACACCCGCTCATCATTAATGTGATCCCCATGACTAATCATTGCTGTCTGCACAGTAATGAGTTCTAGTTCCTGGCGCTCTTTTGAATTAGGTGCTACTGCATGCGTCCATTGACCACCATCGGTCGTATTGTCATCATCTGACCCTGCTTTGCCTACGAGTCCGTGCCGTAATTGAGTGGTGCCTCCTCTCCCCATTTGCGCAGAGAGATGGAGAAGAGCGCCGCCGTCCCCCAGGGCTTCCTCAGCGAGGCCACGGCTCCGGTCAAAGTGACGGTGAGGACCGACTCCGTCGCTGACCACTACAACGTCGAGCCTCGACCCTTCGCAAGGTGCGTACTCGACCCACGTTGTGGCTCTCCCGTGCCGCCATGCCAGTCATCTATATGGCCTCGTATATATGCTTAACTACGAGGAGAGAGAAAAATAAAATAGACATCGCCACTTGCGTCGATCATTGTTAACTTCAAGCTACCGCAGTTGAAAAGGTAACCTCTGGACGGGGACAGTCCTGGAGCCCATCTATTAATAATAATTGTTATTATTAAACTTCAGAGATTTCAAATTTGTAGCGATTCGGTGTTGGGGACAGTGTACGCTAGCACTGACGCGTTTTTGACGCTGAATGAAGAGAACGATGCTGCGTTGACATTTTATACGCAGTTGTGCGTACGTTAACGAGCACTCGTTTCCTCGATGCCGAATAGAGCAGAGGTCCCAGTCGCGGAGCCCAAATCATTAGTTATGCACGCTTCCCCGGTGCACCCGTCCGTTCGTCGCTCGGCTTCCATATTGCGTCTCCTTCAATCCACCCTTTCCCCCATGCAGTAGTTCGCTGGTGGCGACTAGTGTTGCTTCGTTAAGCCTGATCTCCTCGTTCCTGCCCAAATACGGCGAGCACTGGCGCTCCGCCTCCTGTCAAAGACCTCCCCCCCCCCCTTTTTTTTTCTTCTTCACAGTGCTTGATCCCAAGCCTCGAGCCATCATCCGCGCTATGCATGGGTAATTCATCAGCGCGACTGACAATCGGCATTCCTCCCGCCAGCTGGCTTCGCTTTATTATGCACCGTTTATTCGGCGGATGCTTCGACGGCCTGCGAGTTGAGCGCACGCGCATCACGCCGCGTGCCTTCTTTCTCGCGTCACGTGCGTAACCCCGTTACGCTGCGTCTGGTTGCCTCAGCCCCCCTTCTGTTCGAAGGCGCCGATATACGTTCGGCAGTGTGCAACGCCTGCAGCGCTGTCTCGCCCTCGCATCCGCCGCGCGTGTGTGCGCTGTGCACAGTTGTGTGTGTACTGCCTACGCGTGTGTACAGCGTGCGCGCTTCATTCGTTTGCACGTGAGATGGGCGAATCTGCCGAGTGTCACGCTTTCGTCAGTGGATGATAACGCCAGCGATGTCGGCTTCCACGGATGAGTGCGCTAAACTAGCCAAACCAGACCTCGTCTCCTCTCTCTCCCTAGAGCGCGCGATCTCAGCGTGGGGCCAAACAGCAGCGACAGCAGCTGGGTCTGTTATAGTCGAAGCTGTCACGTACGACCCCGTTCAATCCAGCTGCGCGCACTTCCTCGCGCGCATTGCTGTTTCCACGTCCTGTTGGCGTAGAGAAAAAAAGAGAGAATCGGAGTGGCACGTGGCACATTTGCGGCTGTTTGTCGTCGCTGCCCGCGGAATGCGCGCCCTGTTCGCTTCGCTGGGCACCCGGGGTGCGCTCTATCGCCCCCCCCCCCCCCCCCCCCCTCTCTTGGACCCGCAGTTGCGAACAAATAAGCTTTAACCTCCCCGTCGGTTTGCGCGGCGGTCACGCGAAGTGTGTAGCCTGTAAGCGCCGCTCCATTGATAGCTGTGATGCTTGGAGCCAGCTTCTGGGAGGAAAGGCCGAGGAGGTGGGACCGGAAGTGGACGAAATGGGCCACAGCGAGGAATAGGAGTCCGAGAGCCTGTTTCTATTAACTGCGAGTGTTGGTTGGTGGGTTCGACGGCAGGCGGGCGCTGAACCGACGCTTTTTTTTTTTTAATTCGGCGCACTTTCTCTAGCTCCATCCTGTTCCGCACTTGACGCGTGCCAAGAAAGGACCCCTGACATAGCCTACGATACGAGCATTTTATGACGCCGACACAGGCCCTGTGCGCAAATTGCTAGTCGCGACGTGCGAGCAACTAATCCCATGTTTCATTTCGAGTTGATATTTATAGATCGTTCCTTGCAAACCTCAGGTGCGTTTCAACCTTACATAGATCCCTGTCGTAAACTCTTGTCTGGATACGTTGACAGAGCCTCATAATCTGTCGCGCATTGTCTCTCCCGATTGTGACAGCCCACCCTTCTTTCTAGGAATATTGTGCTCGTCGGCGCACTTAGTATCGACGTGCTCTCGGCACGGATGCAATGCACTAATGGAGGTATGTACTCTACCACGTTTGGAGAGACTCGCATATCTGGGTGCCGAGGCACTCGTGAGTCAACACGCTCTCAGGAGCGTCACGTCAGTGCCGCGGGGCCGTTTCCTGCCATTCTGTCGCCGCCTCCTTATTCGCCGGCACAATAAAAACGGAATCTCCGTCGACGTCCTCGACCTTACCTGTACGCCGCCGTTCGTCGTCGCCTATCTGCGCTCTTATCTGCGGAGGGGGCAGGAAAGCCGCATCTGGGGCGCGATGCAGGCGGCAACGGGGACAGGCTAGCCTCGAGTGGCTCCGTTTATGACAGCCCCGATGGCACACGGGCGCGCGCGTACACGTCCCTTGACGACCGGCCCAGAGCCGCGTGTTTGCCCAGGACCGGCGGAAAAAGCGCGTGGGCGCGAGTGCTGTACCGCGTGGCGCTCCCTGTGTCCGCAATCTCGCTACAGCGGACGTATCCATTCGCGTAAGAGCACTCTGGGCGTTTGTGGGGGCGTCAGAAGTCAGCGAGCACAGGTAATGCTCGATAGCAGGTACTGGTAGCGCATTAGCAATCTCAAGCTCATATGGTGTGCTACGAGAGAGGACGCAGCTGCTCTCGCTGGTTTGCTAGTACACAGTCACTCAACGAAGACGTTGAAGTTTCACCACTTTTCACTTCCCGCGTGAAATATTCAAATCGTACAATAATCTTAAAGCTTCGCGCGTACGCGACTCGCTCTAGTGTATTCTAGTTGGCTCTGCCCTTCTCAATATGCGTGTTGCGGCGAACGCCACGTCTGCAGCTTTGCCCAGCACATTTCGAAACAAGCCAGCCACCTCTGTTCTTCCTTTTTTTCTTTTATTTGCTTTGTTCTGGAGTGGTGGCGTCTACAAAAGAGCCCGTCCCGCCGAGCGCGCGAGAAACCTCGAGACAAAGGTCTCCTCCGCGCACGCGCCGCTTTTACAGTAAAGCGGCCATCAACGTTGGACCTTACTCGCCTGTCTTCGAGGGAGCAGCGTTTATGCCCGCGCGTCTAGCCGCCGCGAAGGTGTTGATGTGTGTGGGAGGGAGAGAGACTTATAGGACTCGTCCAATTTAATCTCCTGTCGCGGGGCGAACGAATTCGCCTCCTGCTCCGCCATCCTTTGAGCGTGTGCTCATCCGTGCACGTGTTTGTGTGTGTGCCTTTGCGTGTTTTTCTCGAGCCTGCCGGCTGGCTGGCATTAAGCCCAATTTTCTCGCGCACACTGGCAGGCGCTGTGCCTGTGAGCGTGCGAACGCCGCAGCGCAGTGCTGATGGTGGCGCTTATTTAATTCTCGCCGACCTGCGTTCTGTTTGCGCTGTCGGATTGTTACGCGCAGTTTGCTTTGCGGGACACTTTGCTCCTGCCGCCCGCGAGAGTTTTGGGGGCGACGCGCGCGATGATTGGCGGAGGCTTCGGACAAGCGTCGTTCTTTGTTCCCTGCGTCGAATGTCCTCGCGGCAGCTAGCTCCTCGTCGGCGAACAAAGGAGCCCGCCGCTCGCAGAAACAAAACGACCCCCCCCTCTCTCTCCCCCCCCCCCCGCGCTCCCCCCCCCCCCCCCCCCCCCCCCCCACGCGCTGCAGCAGGCGTACACTTCCGGCAGTCCTGGGGCCGTGCCGTGCCTGAACCGCGGCGGAGGAAGTGTGCAAGCTCAGCCTTTGATTCCTCACGCGTGGAGGAGACTGTCTCCTCTCTTTCCGCAGTGCTGCTGCTCCTGACTCAGGGGAAGAGGTGGTGACCGCCCTCAGAAGGTCAACGATTTCGACGCAGCCTCCTGCTTCGGCTGCTCGGGCAAAAACAAAAACGAAACTATGGGTCACGTGCTGCTCTCTGGCCTTTTTTTTTTTTTTGAAGTTGGTTCTCGGGTTTAGAAGTCGTGGCGCGCTATACGTGGCGCGTGATTCCGGTGTCCTCCCGCGCGCGGGTATTCTGCCTTCCGTCGCCCGATCGGCTCTGACCGGAAACGCGTTCGCGCTGCCGTCTCTGGGCCGTACAGGCGTGTTTTTCTTGCGCGCTCCGTTTAGCGCTGCCGCGCGCTGCGCTCTGCTCGGGAACAACGCTCGCCCGCAGTACTGGCGCGACGCTGCCGGCTGCCCCGTTGTTTCCTCTGAAAACAGTGTGTGTCCGTTGACTCAGGAAGGCGAGAAAGATAAGGAGACCCCCCCGCGGTCCTTCTTCGCTCTTGAAGCTGCGCCTCGCGCCCTTGAATACGGAAATGGCGAGCTGCGAAAAGGGGAGGGCGGGGCAAGATTTCTCGCGTTGGTGGAGCGTCGACTGACGCTGTGCATGGACGGTATAAGGCCGATATCCATTGTTTCTTGGCCTTGCGTCGCCTCTTGTTGCCTGAAGCGTACGCACGGCGCGTTTTGCTTGGTGTGGATCGAAGCGTTGGGGTTCCTGTGACGAGGCCGAGTTAGTTCTAAAAGCGCTTAATCAACAGATACCTGGGGAAAAAAAGATTAGTGGTGGGAAAATTCCGATGTAAACGTAGCCCCCATCGCCAACTAATGCATTGCCGGAAGCTGTTGCATTGTGTACCTAAACCTTGCCACCCTCGCAGGAAGTGCATTTGGGGGGCCCCAGATTGCAGTAGCCCGCGGGAATTCACTGATAGCAGCTACGTCTGTACACACACCTGTAGGCAAACATCGGAAAGGGTAAAGAGCGACTCGCTATCAAAGAGTCACGCTGGAGCCGTAAATCGACGCACGTGTTTCTTGCGTTTATGGTCCTGTGCAGCTCCCAACTTTGTGTGTCTGGACTACATGTAGTACCTTGCTTCGGTAGTAATCCTCTTTCTGCCGGCTTCGGCGTGTAAGGGATCCAAAGGGCAGGTGCGCTAAGCGAGGCGCTGATGACAAAGTTACAACTAGTAATTTCTTTGCGCGGACGTGAGGTCGTGAATTTCATGTGGATATTTCGGTACTATTCAGTTACTTGTACCAGCTTCCGCTGGAGGTAACACTCGACCTATTATCGTCATATGGAAGCAGCGCTTCCTCTGCAAAAAAAAATAAATAAATAAATTGAAAAGCGAACCCGCTTCGTTACATAATGGTTTCGTGTCTCGTTGTTTGGAGGAAATTGACAGGGAAAAAGTACTCGAAACAAAGTAGATAAAAAAAAGTCAAGAAATTGTCGATGTATTCAACACCCCGCCGAGGCAGTAATTGCGCCACACATCCAAAGGTCTCCCGTCTCCTGCACACAGCTGTCCTCGCGCAATGTCACGTACACGCGCGAATGGTCAAGGACCATTCGAAGAATGTCGGTGCGACAACACCGCATGACCAGTCATAGACGCCATCGAGTGTTAGCGAGGAAAAATGGAGGCATGCATTGAAGGGGTCAGGATCGCGGAACGGATCGAGCGTGTGTACGCGTGTAAGAAAAGGTCGCGAGAAAGAAATGAAAGGTTGAGGGGGAGGAGAGAGAGGCTGAGGCGTTAGGTATCGCTTCTCGGCAGTCCGTTTCGGTGGCTGCGCAAATAAAAGGACGGCGGCTTTTCCCTTTCCTCGATTTCGCCCCCTCTTGCGTAACCGCCTTTGGCGCCGCGCGCGCTCCCTCCCGCTGAGTGTGCGCTATCGTTTATTTCCTCGCCAAGGTCTCCAGAACCGTTGGCGGCGGACACTGACTGTGGAAACCCTGCTGTTGCTGCTGCCCCTCCGCCGTTGCGTTTGTGGGCGTCCGACGGGCATCGCCTGGCCGTTACCACCGCTTTCCCTTCCGTGCTCGGCATACCGCATTAACGCGAATTCAACCACTTCGCGTTTCTCCCCGATTCAAAATGTATTCCAGATTCTGCGCATCTCCCCCAGTCTAAGCTTCCCTATCCAGGACCCCCCCCCCCCCCCCCACACACACACACCCAAAAGAACAAACAAGATATCTAAACAAGGTTGTGAAATAAAAAATAAGGAAGAGCAGCTTTCTTCCACATCTGGTATGACGCCGTTGCGTTCTGTCGCTCCGCCAATCGACCGCGCGTGCGCAGACACTGCAGCTTTCAAACTGCAAGGCGCAGTTGTCAGGAAACGGTGTGCGCACAGCCTTTTGGTAGTGACGCACAAAACTACGCGGACACGTTGGGGCGCGAATAAATCGGCGTCTCAGCCACCACTGCAGAGGGGAGTCCTCTTTCGATTTTAGCAACATTCACCGCCCTCTCTAGACGATGCGTGGCGTGGGGGAAAGACAAAAACTTGGCCAATCAGGGAGGATGCGCGTCAGTGCGGTATCCCCGCTTTATGCGTATTACTCGCTTAGCGGCGATCTTTTGGCGTTCACGTGGAATGCCGGCTTCCTGCGCGAACGACGGCACGCGTTGGTTGATGGAAGACAATGGAGCCTCGAATTGACGGCGCACGCTACGATGGGGGGTGGCAGTGTGCCAACTTGTCGCCCCCTTCCTAAAACGGTGCCCCGATGGATTCGTCAGGCAGGGAATGCAGGCGCGCCCCGGCGGCTAACGCTGGTGCACTCGTGCCAGTTATAGGATCTGTGCGATCTGAAGTGCTTCGCATTCTTGGCACTGCAAACGGCGCTCGCGTCCGCTTTCGGTGTCCTTCGTTGGCTGCATTTTCAGCCTTCTTTCTTTCTTTCTTTCTTTCTTTCTTTCTTTCTTTCTTTCTTTCTTTCTTTCTTTCTTTCTTTCTTTCTTTCTTTCTTTCTCCTTGGTTGGTTCTGTGTTATGCGGGCAGTGCGTTACTGCGTGACTTGCTTGCGTCGCCAAAAGAGGGTTCGAACCCTTTGTGGTACACGAAGCCGCTGCGAGCAGTTCCTGATGCCGGTCAGGTTTTCAAAGTTCTGGGCACGTACTCACGACCACGGCACAGCTGCGATTTTTGCGCGCAGGATGCCTTGGCTTGGTGAACGCTGGCATCGAGTGTACTAATCAGCAAATTCATTCGCCGATTCACCGGGAGTCAACGAAGCGAGTCCTCTGTCCATGAAAGTGGCCTCTGCGTTCCAGCACGCACTCGCTCGTCCGGCCATATCCATACGGCGCGGTATGCCGGAACCGCGACGCCGCTTTCACCGCTGCTTGTAATGTTGCTGCGTTTATTTTGCACCGCCCCATTCTTCTCCCCGCTGAGGCGCTCAGACGGAGCCGCTCAGTCAGTGCCACAAAGTTCATCCGAACGTGCACTGGATGATTAGCTCCCCCCGCCCCCCAAGGACCACGCTGACCTCGCTAGTCATTATTGCCGCTCTAATTGGGATGCATCTGTCCTCTTCGTCATGAGCTTCTGCGAAGTAACCGCGTAATAAGCAGAGGGTTTTCCCCTGCCCCTTTGTCCTGAGTGTAGCCATTGTTAACTGCAACGTCCCTTCCGTTACTGCGGGGTATTAATTGTTCGGATAGTGTCTCGATGTCTCAGCACCTGTTTTTGCAGTGTCTCTCGTAGCATAGTGTTATCAGCTGATTCACTTTGAGTACCCAAGCTTTTCCCGAACTCAAACGTGAGCAGGACGCAGGTAGCTAATTTCCTTCGCACTTTATAAGCTGGAAATGCTTAGGGGTTACATCTGCACGAGCAACGTACTGCCTAGCTGCAATGATTATTTCTTCAAATCACCAAGCGTTACTCTCCAAGAGGGTAATTACAAAAGGGTGTCGGCCACTGTAAGTCAACTCGTGGACTAAGCGTCTCATCGCGGACTAATGGCTGGTGCACCACCCTTACCTCCTTTTCATTCGGCCGTCAGCAGTACCACGAACCCTACTTTAACGCACACTGTTGTGATCCTTGGGCTGGGACGACCTAATCAACGGCAGATGTGGCCGTGACGGACCCACAGGCGGAGACTGGGAGGCGCCGTCGCTCGCGGACGTCCATATGCCGGACCCTCCCTTTGTTGTCCTGATTGCCTCGTTCGGCCTTCCCGCGGGCCTGGAGTGCGGGATGACTTTGGGGACGCTTCCGGGCCAAACCCGCCTTCCCAGAATGGCTGCTAGCTGGGCGCGCTGGCACAGGCTGTGACCGAGCAGCGGACGGGGAGAGGAGGACCTGGGTGTCCCGGCTGCGAGGAGAATACCCGGCTCGCCGACAGAGAAACTCCGAGCAGAAGGGAGTGGAGTGTGTGTGTGTTCTGACTCTCGAGTAGAGTGGCCGCTCCGCCGGTCGGTCTCCGACCAAGTTTTTACGCTACCATGACAATGTAAATAGTGTACATAAAGTTCTCCCTTTTGGTCACCTTAAATCCGTCTCCGGACCGCTTCGTTCCTATTCTGCCCGACAATACCTGCTGAGCGACGGCATGCTACCCGATCCACGACAACACCTGCGCTCATCCGTACTGTCGTCCAGAATGCGCGCTGGCCTAGCTGCATGATGTTATGCCCGGCATGCCTTCCGGCCTAAAGGGACAAAGACGCGAGCTCCCTCGACCAGAATTTCCAGAAAACCCTCGTGAAGGCCATTTCTGAAGAAACGCTGCTGTCTGGCGTTCGCGGAAGCAGTGGCAGAAGCAGCGGTGACAATGGCGTCCCCACGTGGCCGAGTATGCCATCGGGTCGACGGACGGAGCGTTGCTTTCATCAGCCACGATGGCTGCGTCTTCGACAGTGTTTCCGCGTTTCGGACAACAGGCGAGGAAGTGCAAGGTCTTTCACTCCCCTTCTGGGAAACGGCTTGACATTCCTGTAACACGTGGGTGCATTCCTGTGCCACATGGGCGCCCACCTGGCAGCCATTTCCATCGACGAGCTGAGAGAGCATCAGCATTGCCCCCTGCCGTGTGTCGTACCACCAGTGGCTTCTTCTTCTCGTTTGATTGGACGTCATTCTTCGAACCGTATTCCCCAGCCAGGGATCTGGGGAATACGAAGGGTATTTAACGAGCTGCTGGTTTGGTACCGACAGACCTCGTTGACGGAGAGACTCCCGTCTGCTAAGAAGCTCCCTTCAACTGGGAGGCATTCTCAGTTGCTCCTATGTACTTGTACATTATGCAACTAGTCTCTGTATAAAGTTTTCCTTGCTTTTTTCCTTCGTAACCACGTCTCCGACCCACCCCGTCCCTTATCCGACCTGACCATGCTACCTGCATCCCAACAATGGCTATTCACTTCACCTGCCGGAAATCGCGTAGCAATGTTCCATCACCGCCACAAGGCGAGCCCGCCGCGCACAATTTCCTCGGCCATATCTTTTTTTGGTGGAGAGGGGCCATAAAAGCAGCGCATTCAGTTCTTCTATCGCTTCTCGGTGGACCCGAAGTTGAGATATCCACGACAAACATTATATCTTCCTCTTCTCGTGCCTTCAAAGCTGTTTTTCTCCTTAATATCAGGGGGTGCCGGGCAGAGCGATAGAGGCGAGAGCGGCCCTCACATTAGCGTCATTTTCGAAATGTTTTCCGGCCGTCTTGGCTCAATCTCCAGCGTCGGATATCTCCTTTTTCAGCCCTCTCCGACCCTTCCTCGCGTTCGCCCCCGTCCAAACGGACGTTTTATACGGGTGACATCTTAAATGAAAATGACCTGATCTACGGGCCGGTGCCAAGCGCGTTTCGCTTAGCTTTTTAAGTCACGGGATATTCAGCGCGCCACATCGCCGCGACACCATAATTCCAGGGTTATGAACACATGGCGGTCCCACCTTCTATCGACCGCCAATTTTCTTCCGCGACGCGCTTTCTCGTTAGGAAGCCAGCGCATGTAATACGCCAGCCACCGCACGTGGGCGGTGAGCGTGTATATCGAAGTAAGCGATCGCGCCAACTGGTTCCCCCCCTTCCGTGGGGGGCGGTAGAGGAAGGCATCCGTCTTCGATTGCGCGGAGCCTTTTAAGCAGCTCGCGGGCTGGACCAGCGACCGTTTTTGCCCCGTTGCTGGTGCTGACGCGAATATGTGTGCGTCTTTGTGGGGGCCCCCCTATCGTTGCTCTTGGACTCCTGCCCGGGGAAGGGGGGGTCCGTGGTTGGAGTTTGTTCGTTTCGAAACAGGCCGTGCGAGATTCAGAACGCGCGCGTGGGAGGGGGCCCAGTCGTTGTTTCTCTTTAGCGCTGGGTGGACGAAGAGGGGGAGACGCTATTTTTCTTCCTCTCCACCGTCGAACTGTGAGAAAACACCGGGTGGGAGATGACAGAGAAAGGCAGTCCCTAGCTCTTCATTTGTGCGGCTCATTTAAAAAAAGCAAGCGCACAGCTGGTGAGAGCGAAGGAAGAAAAAAAGTGAGAAAGTGGCGTGTTTTTTTTTTCTTTTTTACGCCGTTTCACTTTTATTGCCGCTCGTTCAGGGGGTGGTGGGCCGTGGAAAGTTTCGCTGACTGGCTGGCTTCCGAGCGAGGTGCTTGCGACAGCGCTTTTGTTTTCGGCCTGCCGAGCGCCTTTCTTTCTGTGGCCGCGTTACCTACTGACTGTTCGACTCTTGACGTTCGGCGATGACGCCCGCGTTTTTCTGTTTTTATTTTTTCGTGCCGTTCCCGGCCCGCAGGACGGAAGCGAAGGTTTGACGCGTGTGCCGCTTCCTGCGGTGTGTGTGTGCGCCACGTTCTCCGTTTCCGACGCGTGCGGTACATTCCATGTACAGTGCTTCCTCGCCTCACCTCGCGGTGCAGAACGCTGTACCGCGACTTCGTTTATTTAAGCCGCTGGGGCGGAGATCCGCTACCGCCATCCGCTCCGGCAAGCCGCCACTCGCGCATGCTCTGTCACCGCCTCGTAGAAACACTTGAAATCAGTTGCTGGGCGAGTTGGTACTTCATGCTTACATTCACAGCGCAAAGACAAACACGGACTTGAGGGGAGTCTGAGGGGAGTCTCCCCTCAAGTCCGTGTTTGTCTTTGCGCTGTGAATGCAAGCGTAGAAACACCCCTGTATCTCTTTGGAACGCATCCATTGACATTCGTCTTCAGCCGCCGTGGTGGCTCGGTGGTTATGGTGCTCGGCTGCTGACCCGAAAGGTGCGGGCTCGATCCCGACCGGCCGCGGCGGTTTCATTTCGAAGGGGCGAAATTCTAGAGGCCTGTTTATACTGTGCGATGTCAGTGCACGTTAAAACACCCCAGGTGGTCGAAAATTTCCGGAGCCCTCCACTACGGCGTCCCTCACAGCCTTAGTCGCTTTGGGGTGCTAAACCCGTAAACCAAACTACATTCATTTGCCTTCGTGCTGCCGCCTCTTGTGGGCTTTGTGGGAAAAGTCTAGGGAGTCTCAGTGCGAAGTGTTGTAACTAATTTTCGGCCTTGCGGCACCTGATAAAATATATTAGTAGAAGCGGTTACCATAAGCGACAGTCACAGAGTACACGAGCGGTATGATGTCGACGAACCGCGGCCGGATTTCGCCGCTTTCGCGCGAGCCGGCACGAAAGCGACGCGGCGGCGGCGCAATTGCGATCGCGCGCTCCGTTGTGCGTGTGTCCCGCCCGTCGGATACGCGCTGGTCCCGTTTCGCCGGCCGCTTTGGGCGACATTTTCTTCTTGCCCGGTGACCTTCTTCCTATTGGAGCCGAACAAGAAAACGGGGAGGTCTCCTATAACAGAGCCCGGCCAAAGGGCGCACTCAGCTCTTACAGGCGGTGCTTGTGGCGCCAGCAGCTATAGGGCCCGCTTTTCTTGCGCTCTTTTTCTGCTTACAGTTAGTTTCTTCTCCTTTCGTTTTTTTTTTTTTTGAGGACGACGCGCGCGCGCGCGCTCGACCCACATCCCACGCGCCTGCGAAGGAGATGAGACCGCGAAAATGTCGCCGTGTTGCCACCAGAAGGGGAACGCCGGCGCAGTCCCGCTCAACGAACGCCCGCCGCTTCCCATTCTTCGCGGCTGGCTCCGCTGAAAGAACGCGGACCTCGCGTGTCTTTGGTCGTTACCCCCTCCTCGAGGCCGGGTGTCTTTTCAGATCATCTCTGCCGTATACACCTCTAGCGGCGCTTTGACCGGCGTGGTGCGTTTCTCTGGTATGCGTTGCTTCCATGTAGCGATCAGTATTGAGGACCCCTCCGTTGACCAGCCGCGATTGGAAAGCTTTGTTCTGTTGAACAAGTGACGTCATTGTCGTTGGCCGGCGTTACCTGAGCGATTATCTATTAGCCACACGCGGTACCAAGGAGCGCGCCTGGGCTCAGCTGCTGCGGTCGTCGGTGCAAGCGAGACCTTAGGGAGCCGCTGTCTGCGAAGATTAATTTCTCCTAATTGACCCTTTCGAGCGCAGGTTCTCGCGAGCTGGACAATTAACGTAGTACGCACTGCTACTCGGCTGTGTCTCGCGCGTTTTTCGAGGAACGCGTACCAAGCCCTGTTGGAAAATCCCTCGCGTACTGACTGGACCGTTGCGGTCGCACGCATACGCGTGTCTGTCGCCGACGCGTGACGAGTGGGCTCGGCGTGCGTGTGACGTCAGGGCCGTGCTCACCGCGCCGCCTGCCCCGCGTGCGTTTAGGTAGGAAGACGGCATCCCTTGGAATCAATTTTCCTTCAGATGTTGTTTCTTGCGTTTTTCATTTTCTTTCCTTCCAGGTTCGCCTTTGGCTCATATAGTGTCGCTATAGTGAAGCTGATGAAATGGACCATTTCATCATCACTTGTTGGATTGGATTGGCTGCCTAATGTTACCGGCTGCGAGCGAAAACGCGGCGCTTTTAAGGGGCAAGCCAGAAAGGCTCGTTCGCACACTCGAGACGATGAAACCCACGCAACGCTGGGAAGGTTGCTGCCGGCTAATATACGTTGGCACTCGAATAGTTGGCGCGCTCGAAAGTTGGCGCTGTGTAACTTAATGCCGTCTCGTTTTATGATTTGTTTTGTTAACAGGACTTTATAACTGAACTCTTTGGAACGGGATCCTGGCATTGCCTCTGCTCACATATGCTAATCGAGCTTAGTAAGAATTAGCATTACTCGGGATGTAAATACTCCCTGCTGCGAGGTTGAGCCGGCGTTTAATGCAGATTATTCTACGCTTATTGTCATATACGGCAAGTTGGTCTTTTATACTTGTGCTGAGCCGCCGCGGTGGCTGAGTGGTTATGGCGCTCGGCTGCCGGCCCGAAAGACGCGGGTTCGATCCCGGCCGCGGCGGTCGAATTTCGATGGAGGCGAAATTCTAGAGGCCCGTGTAGTGTGCGATGTCAGTGCAGGTTAAAGTACCCCATGTGGTCGAAATTTCCGGAGCCCTTCACTACGGCGTCTCTCATAGCCTGCGTCGCTTTGGGACGTTAAATCCCCCATAAACCATAAAAAACCATATACTTGTGCTGCTTCGGCCTGCGTTACTTGCTAGAGACTCATGTGCGCCAGCACTGACGTTTATCTTCGTTACCACATGCTGCTTACCTGCGCAAAAAACAAGAATTCTCGACTTCGTCCTCATACACTTGCATGCGTTTCGTTATCGATGCTCTGTGAGGTGGTGAGCGGAAACCCTGGCCTTTCCTTATCGCGCAAGATCTCCGCGGGAAGGCTTGACGCTTTTTAGTGATGGGCAGCCCCTTTGTTTGCTCCCCTTATCTATGCTGTACAGCGCAACTCGTAAAGGGTGGACCCCGGGAGCAGGCTCATTATCTCTAAAGTGCGGTGTTTTCGCAACTACTTTTTTTTTTCCTCTTGGTGATGAAGATCGTCGATAAGGGAGGAGGCCCTTGTAAACTGCACGGACTGCCCCTTGTTCTCAGGTAGGTGCGCTGCGGAGGAGATCGCGGGCAGCCTTATCGCTGCGGCGGTGTCCTTGCGGCAAGGCCACGGAGAGCCGCTTGCAGCAGGCAGCCAGTTTCCCCAGCAGTGACTCACCTGGCAACAGCGGGGCTATATTTTGCGACTCGCTATCGCCTTGCCGCCCATGTGTAGATTAATCACCACCAAGGAGGTGCGCATGCACTTAACGGCGAGACGCCGAGTCCGCGGTGTTGTGCTGTGGCGTGTGCTGTATGTTGGAGACGTTAACCCTCTCGGTGCGGGCCGCTGCTCGTTAGATTATTCGGTTCGTACTGGATGCAAGCAGCCCTTCGTTTTTCTTCATTACTACACGCCCATTGTCCTCCTTTTGGAGTGCGGTGAATAGGATGCGCATGCAAGGCTTTAGGTTTCAGTGCGGAGCTTGAACAAAGAAGCTTCGACGGAGCGCTGAGCGTGGCGTGCACCTGGTGTCGTGTTGACCGCGATTGCATCATTGGCGAAGAGCTGTGCGGTTGGAGTACGCAATCGGGGGGGCTACCGAGCGGTATAAAACAACGGCATTGCAGAAATCATTGCGTTATAGACTTCGCTCATTTGTTTGAGGTCATTGGCCAAACGAAATGCGCGCTTGCACTTTTCGCCTCTGCACTGAACAAAAGGTGTTCCAGCCGACGTCTATAGATTGCAGCAGCTTTGGACGCAACGGCCGAACTGCGATCTCTTCAGTCTCCCACGTCACACAGGGCCCCTAATGAAATCGGCAAGCTCTTCGCTGCTAAAAGTCGGTTTATTCTCCTCTTCTTCTTTTTTTTTACACGCGGTGTGAGTGATGCTCAGCTTCCCTGCTTTACTTGGCTACCCTTCGGACACGTCGCGGCCCGCGTTTATTCGCAGAATTCCGGGCGATGCCCGAATGTTTTGCCAAGGCGACCCGCTTGCCAGGGCGCGTCCATAAAGCCCGCGACCCGGCTTGCGCAAAGTGTGCTCGCAAGTGTAAACTCCCCGGAGGCCCGCACGTCTTCGTCGGAGCGGAGGGTGTCATGTAGGGGTTTAACCGTGAACTGTCAAGAGCGGCGCGTGCGGACCTTGGTACCGACGTCATGACAGGCGTCATGACGTCTGGTGCCGGTGCGATTGGCAACCTCCGGATCGCCCGTGCGTTGTCTCCTCTTTTCAGCGAGACATTTTGAGCTCGCGCTGCGATGCGTGTCGCCTCGGCGCATTTAGGTCGATCGCGTTCCAGGCAGAAAGGGAGGGGGTACTGCTGCCGAAGCACAGGGAAGCAGCAAACATGGTCGCCGTTGTCAGCCCGGTAGACAGCTTCACTCGGTCGCTGTGCTCGAGAGGTTCGTTTGAGGGTGGCTCTGTTTTTGTTTGCACCGCCGTCGTCGTCGTCTCAAGCGCGTCGTGTGATGTGTCGGGGTTCTCGTCCTTGTCGCGCGTGTTGCCGCGCTCGACGACCGTCGTCCCTGGACTCTGCACCGCGAGCAAGTCGGAACGAGCTGCGCAACAGCGCGGCTCTAAAGACGGCAACGCGCGGTCGTGTCTGCACGTTGTCACAACTGGCGCGCATCTTTCTCTTCCCGCTTTCGGTTCTCTTTCTAATGTTGAGACACTTCTTTTTTCCTTAAAGGTATGGGTTCTTCGAGCCTCGCTTCTTTGGAAACTGTTGTCTGAGCGAAGGCGAGATAATGTTACTCAGCCGGCATAAAAGGCTTCTTCAGCACCTGTTGACTTGGCTACTGCTTTTACAAAACGCGCTTGAGCGAAACGTTCGCCGCATAGGCTCACAAAGTTCTATGCACTCGCCATTACTTGTGCAGCTTTGTGCGTTCCGAAATTTTGAACTTTACACCACGTAATCAAGAAGCATTCAGTATGAGGAATTGAGTTTGCGCTCTGTACTTAGTTTGGAAGCAGCTTCGTTCTTACTGCGCAGATTAATTCCCAAGCAGTCGTTGTCGGCGGTAAGCCTCGACGTTCTAGCTCACGATTTCCGCTACGCCAAGCTGGACTGCGTGTAGTTTGATCAAGCTGAACTGTTATAGGCTCGCCTAAAGCGAAGGTCACGGCGTCATGGAACTACAGCCTAACCTCGTTATAACGAAACTGTTTATAACGAAAAAAAATTCGTTGGGGGCACTTAGATATCTCTTAACTGCGGGAAGGCGAAAGCAGCTTCTGACTCATTGCACTGATTTGAATTTGCCGCGCTTGAATCCATTTCGCGACAGAGGAGGAGCAGAGCAGCTGGCGCGAGCGTGGCAGAGATATCACGTGACCTAAAATGTAACGGACGGACGCGAGTATGAGCCATTAAAGGCTATCGCCTTAATAATGGATATAACGAACGAATGACGATTCCCGATGGAAGCTCGGCCAGCACGGGCTATAACGAAGCTACGGCTATAACGAAGTTATCGCTGGGCCTTTTCGACTTAGTATAGCGATTTTCAAGAGTGTAGGCGATCATTCCGCCCGGTATACGTTTGCTCCGTATTGTTTAATCCCAAGCGTTCTGAATGGCTCACGGGCGCCAACATTCGTTGGGGTTTGCGCATCGTTCAGCGGTGCTTCTTAAGAAGTCCGTGTATATGCAGCAGAGCCGCCCCCTACCGGCGTTTCTTTCAACGCTCTCCTTAAAACTGATCGCCAGTGGCTTCACTGTTTCTCGTTTGTTCACCGCCGTTTGTTGCGCTCGTTTCCGCTCGGCGGGAGGTGCTCGGATGGCACGGCCGTGTTTTTTGCGCCTTCCGATCCTCGACCGTCTCGCTCGTGTTTACTGTGGCGCGTGTTTACGGTTTTCTTCTTGCTTCAGCCTCCGCTGCTGCGTCGCTTGCCGCAATCTGTGCGTTAGGAACGGCCGCAGCGTGTGTTCATAGCGCTTTCACTGAGTTTGAGGAATTTTCCTAAGTGCATGGCCTCTTCTCTTGGCTCGTGCTGACGAGCAGAACCGAGCTGTGTGAATCAGCGCGTGCCGCTGCTGCTGCTGCCGTTGTGGCGACGGAAAAGGCGCGTGGGTTGCCCGCGCACGCCGCGCTCCCGTCCGCGGCTTCCGAGCCATACAAGGTCGCCCGTTCCTCTTCCGACCCGCCCGCGATCTTGTTTCTGTGAACTTGGTTGAAGGCTTTAAGTAATACTCAAAAATAGTTTGCTTGAAGTAAAAATGACTTTTTCAGCATAGTCTTACCTGTGTTGGCGGGCACCAGAAAGCCGGTGAATCGTCTTAAGTAGTAAACTGGTTGACTAATTTTTAACGGTGAACTTTACTGTTAGAGATAGGCGTCTAGTTGCAAATAGAAATTTGTAGCCGGTCGTTAGTAATAGCCATATTTGTTTTAGAATTTAGAAAACACGATTACTCTTGGCGCTGTGGCTGGGCAAAATTTGCTTTTTTGACTAGTTACGTGCACTGGAAAGGTTGCTTTGGCTGCATGCTTCTCGAAAGCGCATGTATTTTGGCACGATGTTGCCAAATTTTTGTCGAGCCACAGCGCCGAGGGTAATCGCGTTTTCGAAATTCTAGAAACTGATATGGCTATTACTAACGACCGGCTACAAATAATTGCTTTGATAGTTAAAAAATTAATCAGGAATTAGTTAACCAGCTTACTACTTAATACGATTCACCGGTTTTCCGGTGTCCGCCAACACTGATAATACGATATGCCGCAAAAGGTGTATTTTTACCCCAGAAAGGCTATTTTCGAAAATTACTTAGTCTTCCCTGATACACTTGGTATACGGGGAGAACGGAGCCGGAATGCAGCGCATAGGACCCGTTTTGAGCAGTGCTTTCCGCGCAATGTTGTGGCGGTCATTGACCTCGCTCTTGTTTCCCTTTCAATTATCTCGCTCCTTTCACCTTGTTTGTGACGGGGAAGATAAGACCGTGACTGTCTCCAGTCACTAGGTCGCCACGAGGCAATCGCGATGCAGGCGCCCACGTTGTTCGCACTCTTGCTCTGAACGAGCAAACTGCGGCACTGCTTTCTGGCATTGTGCATAGAAAGCCTACAACGGCTGCCATAGATGATTGGTATGGTTTTTCCTGTGGGGAAGTTTCACTGCGGACTGGAGGCATGCTGTAGTGGTGCACTGACTGTCGGGTTAGTTGCGACCGCGTGGCGTCTTCTTTACGCGCGCACTCTTATCTCGCGTATACACAAGCGTTCTTGCATTTCCCTCCTGTTGAAATGCGGCCGAATTTGAACGCACGACTTCGTGTTTCGTAGCATAAATGGCGTAGCCGCCGCGTGGAAGTATATGTCTACTAGCTCGTCGACATGTAAGTTCGAGCTGTAGTTGTACACGTAGTCCGAAGACGAAAAAAAGAAATCTTACTCACTGCGCTGCCTTATGTTGAATTCCAATGGCAGATCCGGATCAAGTTTTTCTGCTCTGTTGGGAGCAATCGTATTCCAATGGCAAAATGGGAGTGCGAGTTGTCTGTTCCAATGACAGATCGGGATCAGACGTCGATCCCGGATCGCTCCGTGGAGCAGCGATATTTGCTCCGCCGAAATCGGCAGATTTGACCGGAACCCCGCGCGACGTTTTACTTCCCTTGCATTTTTCCGTGCGCTGGCCCGGCCGATAAAGGGCAACTGCGCAGGTATTAGAAATCGACGAGCTTAAAGGGATCGATGTGTGAAAGTTGCCGGTAGAGCATGCAAAGTCCTTTTGGGCTAGCATTTCACATGGTGACGTTATAGACTATTAAAATCGCGACGGTCTTCAAGCTTCTCCGCAGCGTACATGACTATGAGGGGGGCGCATGATAACGTCATCGACGGTACCGGTGGATTTCCAACGCATAAACGCTTGCTTTTGAAGGTGGAAAAAAAAAGCAGCGGCGACTGAAGGCAAAGCCCGTCGAGAGCTGTTTTACAGCATCCAACTAGGAACGGTAGGGTGTGGTTGGCGCCTGCCGAAATTTGAAATCTTACCTTCCGTGACGTCACACCGAGCTTCTCCGCATTCCTCCGTTGCTGCGAGCCGAAGCCTGAAATTTATTCGTCGATTACGTCGCCATTTTAAATGCTAGCGCAAAAAAAACTTGGCATGCTTTACCTACAGCCTATATAAGTGTGGATCCTTGAATATGGCGGGGTTCTCAAAAAGTGGTGCAGTTGCCCTTTAATGCTTGTGTCTGAGAGAGAGAGAGAGAGATAAATAACATTTATTAGCACACGTCAAAAGCTCGAAGGGGATCCGAGATTCATGTTGTCCCTGTTCTTCCTGTTCGAGAAGGAGTGCCTCCCAGGATTCGTATGTTCTCTCAAGTTCTCAAAAAATAAATAAAAAATCCAGCGCAAATTGACGAGCCAATTGATTGTCCTCTCTTGCTGTTATTATGAAGCAAAATACAATCTCCTGCCATTTTGTTTTTCACGGCTAGTGCACCCGCTTGTTTGGAACTGCGTGTCATTCTACATGTGGCCAGCGCCGTTGCCTGGCAGATTAGACTGAGCGGGAACATTGCAGCCGTAAACCGCCGTTGCATATGATAGCGCAATAACAAGGTGTGTTACCCTCTCCCACATTCTTCCCTAACCCCCCCCCCCCCCCCCCCCCCCAATTGGTGGCCTGGGAAGGTCGACTGATATATATAAAAAAAAATTCTTGTTATGGATGGGCGTAGATAGTCGCAGAGGGGCTCGAATTTGATAGCGTTGATTCGCGCTTTCGTGAGGCCTAATTTCGCGGGCTTTGGCGCATATCGGCTGGAATTGCGCTTTTCCACGATCGTCGCGATGGAAGTGCGGGTCACTCGCCGATGACAGGGGATCGGTTTCTGCATGCGAGAAGACCACTTGGAATGTTTCCCTGCCTTCACGCGTTGGACGCACCTTTATCTCCTACCCTTGTGTCAGTCGAGCAGATAAATGCGTCAGCGTTTGGCCTGACTTGCAGGCGATACCGTTCGTATTCTAGAAACGCTGAATTTTGCCTCGTCGTAATCTCCATACCTGTGTGTTCCTGTTGTTCGCGTATCACCGTCGCGTGTCTCCGGCTGATATGGGGGAGGTTTGTTTGGAGATCGTGCGTAATTGCCTCTGTGTCTGAAATGACCCGACAACACTATGTTCGGCGCCATTTCAGGCAGAAAAGCAATGTCGTGCTGGCCTTAACTTCGACGTTTCGTATATGGACGTTCTTTTGAAGTCTGGTCATGCCTTCAGCCAAGCCAACCAAAAGTGTACCGAGGTAGCCGGTATACCTGCCTATATATAGAAAGCAGTTTCATGGCGGTGCTCGTGTGAGCGTGTCAGAACATTACTAAAGCATGGTCGGACAGTGGCTCGTTTCACTAACTTCGAGTGTGCCGATCCAAATCCTTTCACGGTATACAGCTTCACATTTTCGACTGGAAAGAGTACCGTAAGGCTAAGTAGCCGCACCACGCACAGAGGTAGGCGGATAGCAGGGAGGTTGTGCTAGACACGATTCCGGGCCACTACCGAGCACCTAAGGGGAAGGCATAAGAATGAAGAAAGATGTGAAGAAGGGGAGGCGCGTCCTCCAAATGTTTACGAGTTTATTTACAGGTTGGCTATCCTTCGGCCATTGGGAAGACACGGCTGCTCATCGCAGCGCAAGACGAAGATGCCTGTGTACACAGACATTCTGATGCGCATTGAAGAATCCCACTTGGTGGAAATCAATCCGGAGGCCTTCACTATACGGCTTGCCTCGTATACTCGTAGCCCGCTATGCAGTCAAAGTGCAGAGAATAGTTGGGTGTCCAGCTGACTTGAAGTAGGGCCAATGCCTCCATACTCTCGTAATGCGCATCGTCAGGCGTTGAAAGTTTGAAGCATGGTGTTCAGTTGTCGCATACCGGTGTGTCCGCCGTTCGATTCGATTATGCGCCGCGGCAACCGGTGACTGCGCAGAGTCGGGTCGCAGGGGGAGAGCCCGGGCCATTGTGGGGAAGGGTTTCCAGATGCGCGGCGATGCGAGTACGACTCACGCCGCTCGACTATAAGGCCGGGCTGCGCGCAGCCTTCCGGCAGTGTCAGTTCGTGACACGGGAACCAGAACGTTCTGCGCTCCATTACGTGCGGTTAGCTTCATCAAGGTGAGCGTGCGAGTCATTAGCGCGGTCTCGAGTTGTGGTTAAGGAAGCAGATAAGGCCAGATAAAACCTCGTTTGGACGAAATACCGTTACTACTAAGACCACACATGTCGGGGTGGCAAAAAAAAAAAAGCCGGCAAAAATAAAAAAACGCAGCGCGGAAACTGAGCTCCTCTCAGTGTCCCGCTATTTCATGTGTAGCCTCGTTTGCGGGGCAACTCGCATGCGCCGCGAATACGTGTTATTTGTCTTATACCAACCAGACGCTGCAACCGCTGGCGGCTGACTAATCACCCTGCATGCACGAGTACTGTCATCAATATTAACAGAGCCGGGCGGGCGGCTCGCGTGTGGTCTGTGCATTAGTGTCATTGGGAAGCCGGGGCGCTCGGAATGTCCGCGCTTGTCAGGCGTGAAGGTGGACGCGAAGGGAGAGGAGGTGAGGACGTTGACGAACACTGCAGCCCGCAGGGGCCGTGGAGCGAACCGCCGGCCCTGGCGCGATGATGACGCGCAGCTCAGGAGAGAGACGAGACGCCGCGCGAAGACACGCGTGGAATCCACCGCACTGCGTGTCTGCGAAGGGTTGCGATGAGTGCGAGGGGGGGACACAAACTTGGCATGACGCCTCTTCGTGCGCGTCTCCTCGGCGTGCGCTGTCCAGAGTAGTAACAAGAAAACGGAGTGAGAAGAAACAGCGGCCAGCGCAAATATACGGTGGTTAAATACAAACCGCGGAAGGACTCGTCCTCGGTCTGGATGGAGCCGGCTGGTGCGTGCCGATTTGACGAGTCCTCGTGGCAGGGCCGGGCGCTTTTTATTTTTGCCGCCCCCCTCCACTCCGTGTCTGTCATTTCTGTCGCGCCGCGGCTGCCCGAAGAAGGACGCCCGTGACCTTAATGCAGTCCAGCTGCGTGCACGCAAATTAGAGATTTAATCCGTTCCCGGCACGTTGCGTCACGCGTCGCAAGGCGGAGACAATGCGAGAGAAGCGCCAAGAGGCGAGCGCTGCTGCTTGCCGTGTTTGTACGCTATAACGTTGGTGACGACTGTCCCTCGCTCGCTGTCTTTCTTTTTTGAGGCTCGCCTGATGGACGCGTATATGTGAACGGCACCGCTCGGTAATGGACGAACTGGGTCGTGTGCTTCGCTCGGTGCCCACAGAGAGAGAGAGGGGGGGGGGGGGGGGGGAACAGGGGGAACACGCGATGTGAGGTGTTAACGTGACCTGGAGGCTGTAGACAGAAATAAATGTGGCCTTAGCGGCGTGTATGATTCTACCTTTTTACGGCCTTGCATGACAAACAAAGTGACTGTGTGGTGGAGGCTACGGGAACCGTCTGAAGGACCTTATGGTACTGAGGCACCGATTTGAAAAATAAAAAATAAAAATAAAATCAAGGTGGCAGTTCAGCTACAGCGGGGCGCGTTATAGGAGCGCTGCATTATGCACAGGTTGATGATGTTGAGGGGATTTCCGAGCACCCTGACCGGCCGGTAATTGCGCATCCATCTTTTGCCGGTCAAGCTAGTGTGTTCACGATTCGTCATTTATAAGCCTCGAACGTCAAGTTAACCAACGAGTGTTGGCATGGAAATTTCCGCTCTTGTCATTGCTGTTATTCTTCCTTGCGTCAGTTTTCAATCACTTATAGTCATTGTTATCGACCTTTATTACCAAGTGTAGGCTACGAATTTTCAAGGAACGTTTTTTTTCTCTCTCATTTATGTCTAAAGCTCAGTTTGTGTGAAGTGTGCCGTTTCACAGTACGCACTTCGTCCTTGCACCCCCCCGACACGCACACGCACGCGCGCACGCGCGCAGTCAATGACGTCATTCTTGCACTGAGAGAGAGAGAGAGAGAGAGAGAGAGAGAGAGAGAGAGAGAGAGAGAGAGAGAGAGAGAGAGAGAGAGAGAGAGAGAGAGAGAGAGAGAGAGAGAGAGAGACTGACTTGGTGCGACGTAGGCAGAACACGAACGCGCGATTGACCCGTTCTCCTGCTGTGGCTGCGGCATCTATTACAGCACTGCGACCGCCCAAAAGACCGCATCTTTTCAGGAAGCGCTCGGCGATGCCATAACTTATATCTGCTGCGATATAGCCCGCGGTGGAAGCGGTCTCCCCCCCTCACGCGTGCCTTTTTCGCGTTCTTTTCCACGGCGGAATTAAGGGATTGCGTGTCTTCTTCCTGCGGGGGTGAGGGAGAGGAGTGTTTGTGGAGACATTTCGCGCCGATCGGGACCGTGACATTAGCAGTGCGACGACGAAGTGGGGTGACGATCAGAAAAAAAGCGCTCTGCGTTGCGGAAGTGATCCATACATTCTCTTAGCTCCGAGGAAGCGTGTAAAAGGGCGAGAATGAAAAAAATGTATTGTTGAGTCGCTACGAGAGACGTTATCACCAGGGTCTTCGTTCCGTAGTTTAAAAAAATATATATTGGCGATGCTTGTCTAAAACACGTAGATTGGACTAAAATTGGTTGGTCTGCCGTAGTCGTGACCAGAGTCAGCCAGCCATACAGGTTTGGAGGCAAGGATTTCCAGTCGGATGTTGGCACTTAAATTTCATTTTAATGCGGGAGATCCCATAAAGATATATTAAGAGGAAGGCAGCTCGCTGCAAAATATACACCTTGGGGTTGAGCCTGCGGGGAGTCAGAAAAGCGAGGACATTTCTTCGTGTCTTTGTTTTACCGCGGCAAGACACCTCCGTTCCAGTGGTATATACGAGACTGTTCTTGCGAGTGTGGCGGAATTAAGGCCTCCTTGAGTGTTTCTGTACGCGACGCAGTATCGACCCCTGTTTTGTATCGCGTCCTTCTTTGGCTCTGGGGTAATGCCAAGGAGGGAAAAGTATATATAAAAAAAGAAAGCGGCCGTAATATATCGAGGGAGACAGAGGCAAGGTACACGAGGAAGCTCGTTAACCTTATTCGCCGCTGAGCCGACGCGCGCCACTATAGCGCGTAGCTTCCGAGAAAGCAAATAACTGATGGCCGGCCCGAATCCAGGCCTTCCCTTCTTCTGCGCTATGCCTTCCGTTTGGCAGGCCGCCGGGTCGCGGTTCGATGGATGTATAGTACACAGCGCGTACGCACTAACACAGGCCCACGCGCGTTCTTCCTCGATCGGCCAAGTTCAGGGGCGATTATTCACCGGACACGCTCGCAATACAATGCCGTCCCCCTTCTTCTTCCGTTCCCCATTTATATAGCTCTGGCGCCTGGAAGTGCTCCGCTGGCCGCTCGCGAGATGCGGGTCCCTCTACAACCGCAGTCAGCCTACATATACTGCCTCTCAGGCTGCAGTGCGTGCCATTGAGGTGCTAAGCCGGCGTCCGACCGACGACGTTTTTTCGTCCCCGCTTGCTATCTGTCGGGCTTCCGTCCCGACCAGCCTGGCCGTGCCAGAGACCGACTGTCGCGGCTACTGATCGTCATTCATTTTCTCTTTGATCCCGAACGCGGAATCGGGAAGCGATTGGAGGCCGTTTGAGCCGCCCCTCTCTGCTTGCATTTCGCGCGATAGCGCCGGCCCGTCTTGCGTTGTTTGATCTGCTTTTAATCCTCTTGATGGACGATGGTTTGCTGCGGTCTCTCTGGCGCGGCGCCGTTGAACGGATGCGCTCTTGGACTCTCTCTCTCTCCGCTTGAGGTAGTCGGCACGCTTGAGGACGAAGTTAATGGGGGTTAATTATTGCTAGGTTAACTCGTTCTCGACTCGGAAACGTAGAGGTTCAACCGAGCGAACGCTTGTCGCATAATTCATCTAATCTCGTCGTCCGCGTGCCTCCCATCAACAGACGGCACTGCAGCTTGTAAGACCCTCTCTGCCTTGCGGCCACATAGGAAAACCAAGGTCTTCAGTATATTTCAAACGTGTATAACGCGGATTGTCTGGAAGAGGCCGGATCTGAGCTCTCCTTGGAAGGCGTTTATGTTGGCCGATAAATTTCAGCTCTTCCAGCTCCTGTCGGAGGGACACGAGCGGCGCTGATTTCGGAGCTCTTCGAGAAGAGGTACCCGGGTAATTGGTCGCCGCATCGGAGGAGACGCTGCACGATTGGCGCGCGTTCGCACGCGCGCGGGGAAGCGAAATTGCCGCCTCAGTATTATACATCGTCGCCGCGGCGGCCGAGATCGCGCATAAGGCGAGGTGAGATGAGCTTAACGAGGCGCACTTAACCCTGCCGCAACCATTAAAGGCGGCCAACGAGGCAGCACACGCTCGCCTCACGGCTTCTCTCTTTCCATCTCCCTGTCGCAATAAAAATGGCCGCCCGGTTTGTGGAAGGCGCTTCCGGAGACGCACCGGTGCCGTCTCTCTCTCTCTCTCTCTCTCTCTTGTTTTATTTATTTCCTGCGATGGTCCGGAAAGGATATAAAGGGGAAAAGAGACTGATTGCATCTGGATGCGCAGGCGCCGCGATATTTTGTGTCCGAGCCGCCTTTACCCGCAGCTGCAGAGGCGGCTTCCGTCACTGATCGGGTCGAGCGATCGGCGCCGGCCGGCTTCTTCTCGGGTACGAAACAAAAGCTCGTCCCTCTCTCCCGACCCGTGCAGGTCGCCCTGCAGCGCCGAGCATGGCACGGACCACCACCGCCGCCGCTCTCGTGTTTGTTGTCGACGGACGGGGTTTTATCGGCACGACTGTTGCGCATGCGATGTGGCGTATATGTGTATAAGAGGCGATACTACGTCACTGGGTACCGCATTTTACCCGTCGTTACAGGCGCGAAGCTGGGTAGCAAAGTGGGCTCCGAAGGTTCAAGCCAAGACCGGGTAAAGTGGAAGCGTATACCTGAAACTGCTTAGACCTCGCTGTGTGCGAATGGTTAGTGCCTGGAAAGAATGCACGACTAATGTGATAACGACGAGGGATTAAACGTTGTACGGCGCCAAAGGAGTACGGCATTATCGCACCTGACTTGTAATTCTTCAGCGCTCTATATCAGTGTTAACATGAGAAGAAAGCATTGCTGGGCTCTCCTTTAATTTTTGTTTCTTTTACTGTTTCTTCTCATCCATTCCGGTTAAGTTCAGCGTTTGCGACCGGCTTTACGGGGATGGAAAGCAGCTATTCACGCCCGCAATATCGGGCGCCTTCCAGACCCGCGCTGCGTGTAGTAATCTCGCCGGGGCTCCACATAGTACTGCCCGCTCCGGCACGCACCTCCTGTATCGCGCACTTTGCAGTTCTTTCGATAAAGTAGAAGCCGCCGCTGCAAACAATGCCGCTCGCGGTTTTTCAACGCAGCCGCGGGTGCGCGGGGCGTGTATGTAGCGAGGTGGGACATGCGAACGCCGGCATGGCCTCGTATACACCTGCGCCATAGCCGAACAGGAAGCAGCGGTGTGCTGCGTGTGTGTGCGCGCGACATAAGCGTATGCAACCCATGCCCGGCTGCAGTATAGCTGCAGGCACGGCAGCCGGGTGCCAGAGAGAGAGAGAGGCTGCGTTCTGCTGGTGCCGTGTGCACTCAGGAGGAGGAGGAGCGGCCAGAGGGGGAGGGCATCAATTAAGCCGTCTTTGGGAGCGTGAGATTCTGGTTCGCCTCGCCGCCCGGGCTGCGCCACCTTCTTGATGCTGGCCGACGGGCGAAGGGCACCGAGCTATTCCCCCTTCCTCCGCCCGTGTTCTTCAGTTTTGCTGTTGCCTTCTTCTCTGCTTTGCCTTGTTTGCTTCCTGTTTTCGTTCATTACGCCATCGGCCCGTAATGCGCGCGTGCTACGGGGGTTGGCAGTTCCGGTGTGGAAGGTCGCGTCTGTACCGGCGCCTCGCGTTCGCACTAGCGCTGCCGGGGCTCTGTTATCGTAGCGGTGGTTGTTCTTGAACGGGCGTTTAATGATGTCTGAGAAACAGAATAGACTACAAGGGCGATAAAGCCAAAGAAGCGAATAAGACCCGATTGAGCCGTGGGCGTTTTCACGTTGCGTTGACGTAATGCGCGACGAACTGCTGCAATAACCGGGCCGTTGCAATAGAACATCTGCGCGTGCACTGGCCAGTACGACCAGCCTGCAAAGGAGTTCTTGTACCTGTACGAATGCGTTAAGCGAGTTTGAGGGAGAGGACAATTTTCGCATTAACAGCTGAGCTTGGTAACCAACAGCAGCTATACAGTGATCAAAACTGCCACGGTTTACACCGCGATGTGGGTGCACTGTGGTGTGGGCGTTGCGGCTTAGAATTTCGCTTGTCACCGGAAGCTGCGGACGCAGCATTTTCGCAGCGTTAGCTCTGCAGCATTTTTTTCCCTCAACAAAATGCTCGTCATTTATACCGCATTGAATGTGCCCGCTATCGATGATTGCATTTGCACCATACATGCTGTTCCCCTAGTGCGGAGTACTATTCTACAGAAAGCTCATCGGCTGCTGCTTTCTGTGATTAGTTTAATTGTCCACTGTGTGTTCTGTTAGAATTGGCTCCGTTGGGGCTGTTCGGCCTCCTCTTCGCCTCTTGTATGTCCCCAGCGACTGCAAAGTCGCATTCTGCTTTCTGCCAGCCACATTAACCTCCACGATAAAGGATTAGCTTGGCAGTTAACGTGCACTCGGCTCTGCGCGCTCCATTCCACGCCGTGGGTGGCCTTAATACAAAGTGCTCTTCCGTCTGTATAGTGTATCGGGCAGCACGCGTTTCTTGAGATGTTCAAACACGACAGGAAAAATAAAGAAATTGCGGCTTTGCTCATACACCGGGGAAACGCGAAATGTAATACAGTGCGCAGTAATTGATGCTACCTCGTCCGAAAATGTGCGGCCTTGCTTTCTTTACGTATTGCCGTCATTAATAAACAAGCCCCAGGCGGCTTCCTGCTAAACTGGTTTGCTGGCCACTTCGCACTCATATTGAATATTTGTGTTGAAACGCAAATGGCCAAGACTTTTTTTTTTATTATCGCCTTTCTTATGTGCTTCTTTTCCTCTGTGAGCGTTATACAGCCTTATCGGAAGCGCCTGGGTTGTGTGTTGCCAGTGTAACTTTATGAGATTACAAGCTCTAACTAGGGCCTGTCTCCGTCTCTCTTCTTTTTAAGTGCCGCCACTCGAGAAGTTACAGTGAGAAAGCTTAGTGGGCGCACGTTGGTGGTGCCATGCATGCGGTCAACCCTGTTTTCGTGAATGAGTCCGTTTTAACACCCCCTGCTCCGTCCCGCTCCGACCGTTCGGCGGCGCTCGCATTCGTTGTCCTCGGGAACACTCGTGTATAACCGCCTCGCCAATTGTTGCCGATCACGTGCGGCTACATAAGCAGCGGGGGGATGTTCGAGCGCAGTTTGATCGATGGCCGCCCTGTGCTCCACATCGGGAGCAGCTCGTGCGCTGAGCACACAAATGCAGGGGCTGTACGGAGCACGCTGATTGGCCGACGGGGAAGCGAGGCACACATATATGCGCGATCACAGCTGTATACTTCAGAACGCGGCACGTGTGTGTGCACGAGACTCGCCGGAATAAGTATAAGCGTGAGGAACAAGAAAACAGTGAAGAAAAAAAAGCAAACGCAACAAAATTAAGAGGACGTGCATCGTGATGATGGTCCGTGATGAGGCAGTGTTTTGTCCAAGGAGGAAATGGAGAAGTGGGGAGGGGCTGGAGATGAAGAAGAGGGGTTTGGGGGAGGGGGACGGGGATGGTAATCCGTGGGCGTAGTGATTAGATCGGGCATCAACGATCCCGGAAGGGAGCACGCAGCCACGCGGGCTTGCTGACGCACACACGCGTACAGGTAGCGCGTGATAGGTCCGTGCGCCTTGATTGGATGCCGCAGCACGCGCGGAAGAAGTCGGTCAGAGCGTGGCGCGGCGTGGTTTTATTGGCTCGTCTCCTCTGTGCCGCCGCCATGCGTGAACGATCTCGCGGCGGATACTTCGTCGGACCTCGAGCGGATTACAAAGCTTCCCCGGCTCCGCGACTGACGGTTTATTGATGGTGTATACGGTCTGATTGGTCGGCGAATGTTGTTCGAGAAATAAGCGTAGCGCCGGGCTGTGGGATCTGGAGGCCCGACGGACGACGCAACAAATGACCCCTGATTTGTCTTGGTCCCTCCCTGCATTCTGGAAGTTTCCCCGGACCGCGGGGCGTGTTCCCGAATAGTGGCACATGTTACGGCCTGATCGGTTCCCTTTTCCCAGACTCCTCGTCGGTCTTGTGGAGAGACATCTTCGAGCGGGTACTGATAAGGAGCAGCTCTCTTGTCTTGCATTTATTCCGCCGACGACTGTGTCGAAACAAATTCCGAACGTTGGTGGTATTGGTGAGGCAGGCCGTTGCCTTACTGGACAATGTTGAACCGTGCCGAGTGTAACGGTGTGTGGACTGCCGAGTATACAGCCTGGTACACCCACCTAACGTCATCGCGTTTTAGACGTGCTGCTTAGCAATTCTTAGCTGTTGTTGCCATTGCACAGAGCTTCAGTGTATACGTGGACGTTTTTTTTGTGTACTGTGTGGAAAGTCGGTCGCCGCGTGGTTTTGAATGGAGCCAACCTGCTCGAGATAAGAAAACAAGGACACAGTGCTGTCGTGGTGATCTCCACTCAATAATGGACGACAGGCTTTTTGCCTCTGAAATGTAGGGCGTCGGAAAAACAATGGTTTTATAAGATAAGCGCAGCTCTAACAGTGGCAGAAGTTTCCGTTTTCTTTATCGCTCGCATCACCTCAACCTTTTCATTCCTGTCGAACGCGATGTCGACCTGTCGTTTCCCCTGCGTATTTGGCTCTGCCGCGGCCATGTGCAGTCTTGCAACTGCCTCCTGTCTCCGTCACGCCAAAGAAAACCGGAAGTTGTTCATCGGAGAGCACCAGAGAGGGCGTTGGGCGATACGACAGAGCTGCCTGCTTTTCGGATTGTCTGCCGCGGGCTACGCGCGTTGATGCGAACGACCTTTCTCGTGTCTCCCGGTGCTTCTGGTATACGTGCGCCTCCCCCGTTGGCTCCTGCTCTCGGCCAGTTTAAACACCCCCGAGCGCTTGTGTCTCTTTTTTTTTTTCAATACTCGCCCGGAGCCTGTGTCGTTTCCCACGCGAATGAGACTTCTGCGCGCTTGCTATATGCGTGGGAAATTCGGTAGCTGCTGCGAGCGCTTCTGGCACTCTCTGTATTTATTTCAGCCGCGTAGCAAGACTTCGCCTATCGCCACTGTCTTCCCGTCGTCCTTTGGAGCGCGATGCTGCGACTCACGACGGGTAAACGAGTTTTCGTTCATTTTTATTCAGAACTGCGGCCATGCAGGAATCAATTAAAACGTCGTGTCGGTGGTCATGTGGCGTTATTGTGAGCACAATGTCGCAAACGGGGGCGGGGTTGTGATAATGATGATATTAATAATAATGCTGGTTGCTGGCTTATAACGAGTTCCTCTTTTAACCGAGGTAGGCTCTTGGGATTGGATGTAGCATGCACGGCTCAAAAGTACGTGGCGTCACAGCTCTTGATCTTGTCAAGCTTTGCCGTGTAGGATTCTTTCACGCTTAATTTTCTCCCGGGCTGTTTGCGCTGCGAATCCTTTCAGAATTCGTACGTTCGCGAGTTCAGTCAGTGCTCGGCTCGGCGTTATTAGCTCGCAAGGAAAAGGGGTTCGATCGTTCCGCATCGAACACCCCCGCGGCCGCGAGCGCTCATATATTGCGTAAGTCGCGCGGCCGAGTGTGTGCGTGCGTATCGATTCTCGAAGTTGTGAGGAAAAGCGGCCCCGCACCGGCACACAATTGCTCGCGCCGTTCACGTTCTTCGCCGATGGCTCGTGTCTGCACGCGCGCTTACGCAATGCCACAGCGCGCGTATGTATGTATCACGGCCGGTCTATAGCAGACCGAAAGCGCGCGTCAAGACCGGCCTTGGTATGTATATGCGTTCTCTCCTCTCCTTACGCGGCGGCGTTTGTCCGTGTTCGTGAGGACGTTTGCATCCGCAGAGAGACCACGCGGGGTCAGTTCACGCACGGGTGAGCACCCCACGGTAACTGCAGCGGTCAGCGCTTCTGCCGACAGTGCGCAACGTCGGGTTAGCGGTCGTGTTATGGGTGGTGTAGAGATCTTCCCTTGGTGTGAGCAGCTCTGTCGTAGGCGTCCCGCTGGCAGTCTTACGTGCATCGTTTCGCACGCCGCCCTTTCGATGATAATTAAACAAAAATAAAATTTAAAGCATGCACATTTCAATTCAGTTCAAGCACGGAGTGTTGGAACCCCGCTGGTTAGAGCATAGTGCGACGCCAGCAACGTAGATGTGGACAATGCAAGGACGACAGGAACGCAGCAGGCTACCAGGCCTCACTGGAGTCACGCGGTTATTTAAATATTGAAGCATCTATGCCGCAACGAAGACGTGACTAACCTGTTATCGGCAGGTATATTAATATTCTTGTCAGAAATCCGCGCGGGTCAACTGCGAACGGGCATCTGTGCCGATCATGGGAATATCTTCGATTCAGCGGCGCTGGTTCAATTATTAAACTAGTTCAAGGCAGTTCAGGGTTCGTGCTGCTTTCGCGCAGCAAGATGACTTCTTTGTTAGCGTACAGTCGGTGCCTTCCTCGCCATTGCGCAGCTGGGAAGAACGACGCAGCACACTGAGTTCAGGAGGAGTTCAGCGAAAGGAATTGCTTCGCGATGCTTGCTTGTTCTGTTCTCTGCTCAGTGTTCACCGTGACTAGAGCTAGCCTGGAAATATCAAAGATTCGATTGTGGCGCCTGTCCAGTCGGTGACAAAAAGCGGCCAGTATCGAATTGAAATTGAAATGGGAATAGAAATTGAATTGCTGCAAAAAAAAAGAAAAACTCCTTGCAGTGCGGGAGAATCGAACGTGCTCCGCGACGCCGTCTCCTGTTCCTGCGCTTTCGCTGGGATAGAAGGCGGAGGAAATCGCTTCCGACCTTATCCGCGAACGCCGTTTCGTTTGAGTCACTCGCAGGCAGGGATGGACGCTTTCGCGGTTCCGGTCGTCAGGAGAAAGCCGAGCAGTCGTTCGTCGGCATCACCAGATAACGCTGCGTGCAGTGCCGCGGTAGGCAGCCAGCTATGTACAGCCCCCCCTCCGATGTGTGCTCGCCATCCGATAGGCTCCGCAAGACAGCCGCTGACTCCGTTGAGTAACGACCGTTGATTGTCGTTGCTGTCGCGTACGGGACAGATGCCGGAACGAGTGCGCGAGTGGGGTTCGTCGCGGACGTGACGGGCGACGCTTTCCCTGCGTTCCGAGGGGGGGCACCACTGTACACCATATAGTGCGCACTGTCCGCAAACTCTCGTCTTCGTTTTCTGCCCTTTTCTTCTGTAAATCTGTTTTCACTGCTGCGCGTATCTTCCCGTGCCCCGTGTCTCCTCTGCAGCTCCCCAGATTCGCACGCAGATCGCCGCGGCAACGTGTTTCCGTGTGACGGGCGATATTTCCTTTACCCCCTTCTGGGAATTTCGGCGGAGCTCCGCGCTACTGCTTACGTATGTACCATGTATACTGCAATGCTTGCAGTCCAGGCGCTCGGCGGCTTTGAGTTGGATCACCATTTCTACAGGGCAGCGGCCGACGTGATGCTATCGTTTCGATGATAAAGGCCCGTTTCGTAAATTCTCCTCACGGGATGAGTTATCGCGTCGTTATATTGCGTACGCCTGTGTGTCGTTTATTCCCTTTCCCTCCTTTCAGTTTCCTTTGCGAACGTTTATGGTGCTCGCGCACTTCTCGTGAGGTATTACTTTCCGACCTTGGTACTGATTTCACAGACAAGTGTGCTGCGGTCGATAGCCGGATACAAGTAAAGAAAGAAAGCGGCTTTTCGCCGTCAAAGGACCATCTTCCAGTCAGTGGCGTCGGCTGATTCTCAGGAACATGCTAGCGTGACAATGCAGGCAGCGGCCTGTCAAAGGGGATAGTCCCTTCGTATACGTTGTTAACTCCACTCTCTACTGTGACGTTGTAGGTTCATTAGAATCGGCCGACGCAATTGGAGGAAGGGGGTCCTTTGACGGGGAAACGCCGATTTTTGCTTGACTTTTATATCCGACTGGAGACACAACTGCAGCGTCTGTTCCCGGCTCTGCCTTGCACAGCCTTTTATATTCCTGCCAAGTCGAGTGCATGCATGTCTTGAACAGAACACTCTGGGGTCTCTGTATATATAGGATGTATTACTGGATAATACTCCATTCTTGGTACTGAGATACTTTAGACTAGAAATGGTCTGTCAGGTGATCATAACCTACCTCGTGTCGCTGAAGTCGGAATTCATACCGAGGTCGTGAGCGCGCGTTCGCGACAGCGAATTTGAGTTCAGTGTATACAGAGGCACCTGGTAATCCTCTATAGCGCCCCGAAAGACGCGGGTTCGATACCGGCCGCGGCGGTTGAATTTCGATGGAGGCGAAATTCTAGAGGCCCGTGTATTGTGCGATGTCAGTGCACGTTAGAACCGCAGGTGGTCGACATTTCCCGAGCCCTTCACTACGGCGTCCCTCATAGTCTGAGTCGCTTTAGGACGTTAAGCCCTCATAAACCAAACTCTATAGCGCCCATCACCGAGACGCAGTTCCAGGCGCAGTGCTAATACCTGACGTTTGTTCTGATTTTTTCTCCTTGTCTTTGAGCGTATTGCACTATGAACTCCGTTTTGAGCACACGTTTGGAAGCTGTCAACTTCGCCGCCATTTTTCTATCTTCGCGGCAAATATCCCTTCCGATGAGACGCGTGACAAATTATCAAAAAAAGGCAGGCAAACTAATCAATTGGTATGGGCGATCAGTCACTGTGGAGTCACGCTAATTGCCAATTAAATTAAATTGGTTTTCGGGGAAAGGAAATGGCGCAGTATCCGTCTCGCATCTCGGCGGACACCTGAACCGCGCCGTGAGGGAAAGCACTGCTCCTCTTCCTGAGGGCGTCATGCTTGGCCCACAGGTTGTTCTATCCCCCCCCCCCCCCCCCTATTTTGTTTAAATATTCCCGCTTATTATCCCCCATTGCCGTCCCTGGCAAAAGTTTACCCAACGCTTCCCTCTTCTGGCTAACCTCCCTCCCTCTCTTTCCTTTCTCCCTGTCTCAGAACTGCCGAGGCTGCTAAGAGCGTTTTTTTTTTGTGTGTGTCGGAGGTGGCAGCTCGTGAGAAGTGGCGGTCGTTTGTGTTATATTCAGCTACGTGTATACGCGTTTCTGGAAGACCTACCGCTAACCCGTTTGTTTCTTTTCTATCACGCCAAGCGATCGCACAAACACACAGGAGTGGCGCTCTTAATGACCTAACGAGCGAATAAAGGCGCTCTCCACAAACCGGATCCGCTCGGCGCGGGAGCCGCTCGGCGGCGGCCTCCATTCGTCGTCGCCTTTCTCCGAAGCTGCCGAGCGCGCAGCGCAAGACACATCACCGCCCTGCTCTGTATACAAGCTCACACACACACTCGCGCTGGCGCTAGACAGCCGGGTTGTCGGTATTACGACGCGGGCCCTATTTATCTCCCCCTCCTCGCCATTGTTTTTCCTCTTCTTCCTTCCTTCCTGCCACTCGGCACCGATAATTGGTTATGGGAAGGACGCCCGCCGGCACACGGTAGGCTCAGACGGGGGTAGCTCCATCCATATCTTGCCTCCCCATTATTATTGCTGCTCGCATATATATATATATATATATATATATATATATATATATATATATATATATATATATATATATATATATATATATATATATATATATCCGTCTCTGGAAATCAGCCGAGCGTACTACATGTGTGCCACCATGACGATCGCGCCCTGAGAACTTCTGCCGTGGGTTACTTATGCGCAGATCGTTGCTCGAGTGCGCTGCTGGCTGGCTGTACGTAGGGGACTCGGTCTTCGGAGAGCGCGCGTTTTAAAAGCTCGGAGGCAGCGGGGCGCTCTCTCGGACGCGTATCGCTCTCGTTGCCGCTGCTGCAGGTGTGGCGTCTATAGAGTATTACGCGAAGTGGTTTGTGGGGGGAAGCAGAGCGGGAGGGAGGCGAGCTAGGCAGATCGCGCACTATCGGTCGGAGCGATCTCTGCGTGTGCGCGGCTCGTCCGGCACCGCGGTTATCCTGGCGTGCATCTATAGGCATATCTCTCTCTGCTGCGGAGGCCGAAGAGCGCGGACGGCCCGAGTGACCCATCTCTGCGCAAAGCGGTTCGCTGTTGCGCCTGCGTTATGCTGTGCGCGTGAGAGGCAAATTGGTCACGTCGATATATTACTTGTCTTAAATGTCGGACGAGCGCAATGTTGCGCAGTTTTCCGCGCGCGAGTTCCGGCGGTAGCCGAGGGAAGAAAAGGGGCAAGGGTACAGAGTTCTGCGGGTCGTGCTTGGCAGTGACATATCTCGCCGAGACCAGTTGTGCATATACCCGCGTTGCTTAGAAGCTTGTTCGCATTTTTTTAACCTTTATTCTTTTGGGATTCTTTTCTGAGAGGTAGGATGGGGGCCAATAATATATAGTTGATATAAAGACATTGAATGGAGAAATGAAAGCGTATATATACGGCAGGGCGGCAGCGTTTTCGAGCTCGAGTACCGAAATGGGCTCCACCGACGCGTGCGCGCACGCAATTTAATTGTTATTTGAGCTAGTACGTCATGCGGCATAGATAAGATTCCCGAGCAGGCCATTGCGTATCAAGATTATGCCACATACGTATACATTTGCTTGATATGGTAACCATTTGCCTAGGACACGTCGGCAGCTTGAGAGGCCGTATTTTCTTGGAGGGGGGGAGGGGGTAACTAACAGGCGCGTGCATGTGCACGGTCACTTCTTTTACCAGCTTCGGAAACGTTCATTCCGGAGCACTTGTTGATCAGTGTCTCCTCCCTGACACGCAACTATGTAGATGACTTCGCGGAGCTCCTCCCGCTATCTGCCGCGGTCAGCAACACGGGTCCCGAAGTGCGCGGGTCGCGTTTTCCTAATTTTCTTTCTCCCTTTGTCCGGGCGGCGCCGCACACACGGCGCCGGCCGTTGTGCTGTGCCCGCCGATCTGGCGAGATCCAGGTCGGAATGCGCCTCGAACGAAATCGCCGCGGCGGCTTGCGAGTATCGGCCGCCGTGATCTCACTGGGACTCGACGACGACGAGCTTTCTTCTAGCCTTTTTTCCTCTTGTGGTTCTTTTCCAGAGCGCGCAAAAAGCACGTGTGTTGTGTGTGCGCTCGCGAAGCTAGCTATAGGCGGAGGGGGGACTCGGAGGATTAGGGCGGCGCGGGTGAGCGTGCCGTGGCGACCGGCTGCGCTCTCGGCGTGACTTACGCCCGGGCTGTCGCGCGACCAGATCGCACCTTGCGATACGTCCTTTCTCTGAGAATGCCGCCGCTTCGTGGAGCGACGCGCGCTGGCACGCACCTTGTGTGTGTCTTTTGGGTTGCAACAAGGGTTCGGCGTGACGTCACACTCCAGCTATTGCGGCATTCCGAGGATCGGGGGCTGGCGCGAGGAACTCGGCAAGACGAACGCGTTCGAAATGTCGCCGGGTCTCCTCCGTGCTTACATGTGCGTGTCTCTTCGCGTTCAAGCAGCGAATCGTCGCGGTAATTGGAGAAACTCGTTAAAGATCCCCAGGTGGTCGAAATTATTCCGGAGCCCTCCACTACGGTACCTCTTCTTCCTTTCTTCTTTCACTCCCTCCTTTATCCCTTCCCTTACGGCGCGGTTCAGGTGTCCAACGATATATGAGACAGATACTGCGCCATTTTACTTTCCCCAAAAACCAATTATTATTAAACTCGCCGAATCATTCGTGAAGCGGTTTTTTCGTGGGTTTTGGCTGATTCGGGGTGACCACAACTGAGCGAGCATTCGCCGCGATCGGCCAAAAACGAATCAAAGGACAACCGTTACTGCATATCTCGCCTCTATCAGCGGGTGTGCAATTCTTGCTTGAAATCGATTCCAGCGTCTGAGCAGTCTTCTCGCGGTGCTCTTCCGGCTGATCTGCGAAGTTCAGCCATGGTCCCGTAAAGAAAGCGTAGCCACTTTCACGAGGCTGAACTGTGTTCGCACACTCGTTCGTGCGGAAGCAAGGAGAGCACTTGCGAAGAACAAGTGGCATTCTGCATGCGGTTCCTCCCCCCGCCCCTTTCATTAATTTTTTTGTTGTTGAAGGCTGTCTTAATGCAGAAACGCATTCTATGGCTTGCACACCGGTCCCAACACCACCATGCCCAACACCAGCACCCAGTACACCGGGCCTGAATAACGCACCAGGTCCAAGCACAGCAAATCCGTGCTCGCCTGAATAACACGTACATCAGGTCCAAGCTCACTTGAATAACACGCCAGACCCAAGATCACCTCAAACAAGCTCAGCTGAATAAACCCAGTAGAGAACGTCCATATACACTAACTACATGCATGTCCGTGTAGTTAAAAGGTTGGGTTACGTTGTCGTAGGGAGCGGAAATGGTAGGAAAATAGGAAGAGTAATATACTACAACCTCAATAGAATAGAGGGTGTCAGTGAGCAATCAGTTGGAAAGCGTTTCCGCGTGCGTTTTTTTTGTTGCTTTTCTAGACAACAGAACTGCTAATTCTTAGTACTAGTCAAAGGAAAAAAAGAAAAGAACACCAACTTCGTGGAACCAATTGCACTTTGAGGCTCAACGAGAAGAGCGGTAACTGGATCACAGGGCGGTGGCTCCGGGTCATCGCAACTTTTCGCTGCCCGACGTCCACAGAGTCGCCACGGGGTGCCACGCGCCCAGTTGCGCTTTCGGGGTCAAAGAAGTTGCGCGACGTGCGGTCGCTTTCCTCCGATCGTCGTCGTCGCGCGGGCCACGGGAAAGGAAGCCGAGGAGGGTGGGAAAGAGAACGGGCGGCGTCGGACACCCGTTGCATTTCGGGCGCAGCCCCGGTGCAGCGGTCGACGGAGAAAAAGAGGGCCGGATGACCCCCGTCCCAGTTGCCGCGTTTGTGCGCTTACCTTTTGCGTCGCTTTTTTTGGCCAACCGCGAAGAAACAAGCGCGCGGCTGCCGCACATGCCGCGAGCCTGTTTGTCCCTTCCTCTATTTCTAATTCTTGCCGCTCCTGGTCTGTTTTAGTGCGTGGTTTTTGTGACCAGGGATCTCGTAGCCGGCATCGTATCGTGCGCACTCGCGTTAGTATTCCGACCGGGTGCCTTCCGCGCAATCACCGATCGAGCTGCAGCGCTTCCTTCGGAGAGTCCTCGTATCGCACCGGGTGCATGCGCTGACGGCAGTGAACGTGTACGTACGCTTTCTTCGCTGCTTGTTTCAACTTCCGGTTGTCAGTCGTCCGAGTTGTGTTTAGTTTAAGCTGCGCGCGGTTTGTGTGCGTGAGTAGCCGTGTGCGCGGTTATTTTCTTGCACGGTATGCGCTCCGGAACTCGCTTGTCTTGCGAGCTGCTTGCCCTCGGCTAGGCCTGTCTGTTCTGCCTGCCGACTCCTTCCTTCCATCCTGTTCCGCACTCTTGTCATGTCATTGTTCTGGATTGGCCCCGTTTAACCCTTGTCTTCAGTCGAGTTGGTCGTCGTCCGAGTAGCAAATGCCTTCTCAGAAACGGGAGCTGCATGAAAAGCTTCTCGTGACGCTGAGTAAATCTCGCCTCTACTTTTTCGATTTTTTTTGCAAGCACCGTGTGTACGTGTACCTGCAACTCCTCTCTATAGATTGCTGTTTTGAGTGGCCATTTTTCCTTATCCATGATTGCTTCATGGCGTTTTTTTTTGTGTGCTCTCACGCAATATATACAGAAGCCAGCTGCTGATTTCGCATTCGTCGGTCGCCTGAACCGGTTAGGTGCACCTTCAGCGCAGTTCTGTCGTAACTATATAGCTAGCTACGCGCGCAGGAGTAATGCGCAAGACTTGCCTGTTCGCTTTTTTTTTTTTTTGCCTGGCTGCACGTCGAGCACCATTACTGAAGGAGCGCCATTGCACTGGTGGCGAGTCGCTAGATTGAGTCGCCGCGGCTGTATACCAGTCGCATAGCAGAGCGCGCATCATATGGAGCAAGCGCAGTGATTATAACCCCTGATGGGGAAGCGCATCGCCAACGGTCGGCTCATTACGACGCGAGGGATCTGCCTGCTCATCATCATCATCATCGTAAACTTCGACCGCGTTCCTTCGAAGCTCACTGGCGGATACCCTTCAGCGAAATCTCCGGGGTGAGAACGGCGAGCCTTCCGACGCGCAGCGTTTCCATCCGCTGCGCACAAGGAAATAACTGCGCACGTGAACGTTGATTTTGTTTCGTTTTCCGGTGCTCCATATAGGGGTCCAATTATTTAACCCGCCCGGAGCGCAGGCTGCGTGCGTGCTTCGTGCTGATAGCTGCGGCAAATGCTACGTGATTCGATGAGAAGTCCCTCAGCGCGTTCGTCTCTCCCTTGGCTTCTTGCCCGCTGCGTTAAAATAAGGATTGAAGGAGGGGGGGGGGGGGGGGGGGGGAGCGTATAATAGGGTCGGGTGCTCGCTTATAGGCTTTCTTTTTCCGTTCTGCGGCCGCCGCCATTAATCCGGTCAATTCATCTGGGCCGTGCTGCTCGCGCACTCTGCGATTGCCCGAGATTGACGCCCCTTGAGGCATCGTCGTCCTCGTATATGAGGCGCGCACTCGGATAGATGGCACACGCGGCCGCCGCGTCATTACGTAATGCGCGTCGCGCGCGCTCCTCCCCAGGGCGCCTCACGTAACAGGGACAGCAGCGGCGAGCTGGGCTCGTTCGGGACCGGCCGCCGCCGCCTTCGGGGACGCTTTTCGGAAAGCCGTGCCGGGAGGCTTTCGCACGACCCACTTGGATGGGAGTGTATTTGTAGCTGCGTGCTCGTCGACACCGAGGAGCTGGGGGACCCGGCGAAGAAACTTATTTTGCCGACAGTGCTTTCGGTTCGTTACGCAAGCTTTGCGGGGCGACAGAAAAGTGGATCTCGTTGCGTCTTCGGGGCAACCTTCGGGAACGATGACTTTTGAACCTGCGCTAATGGCGGAAAATGAACGCCGCTGAAGAAGGATCATGAGGACCCTCGCGCCGTGTCCAATTGGTGCGTATACTGTACCTGGAGTGGCCAGCTTGGCTTTGCACAAGACACGCGCATGCTGCCCTGCGAGCCCCGACGTCGGATATAAGGCAGTGAGGTCCGGTGTATCGCTGGCTGTGGGATGACGGACTTTGCCTTCGGGCGCATGCGCGCGATACTTGGCCGGACTTCGTAATGCAGAGGTTTCCTTGCGAACGGCAGCCAAGCCCTGCGTCTACGCCATTCCTGTATAGCAACGCGCGGGTGTTCCTGTAAAGGCGCGCTCACACTGGCGGGAAGCTTCCCGCGCCGGCACAGCGTCAACGTCGACGCTGCCTCGCAGCTCCTCGGAATGACGCTCACACTACGCGCGTTTTCTCGCTGCGGTTGTCTTGGAATGTGGAGAGAGGAGGCGCTGAGGGAGGACCCGAACGAGCAGAAAGAGAAGGGGATAGTCACGTGACACTAGAGAAGACTGGAAAGCGCACCCTGCTAGCTCCCCTCCCGTCGCCCTGGCAAAGCAGCCGCCGAGTGCCCCGGCCGGACGCGCGCAGCCTCCGCCGACGGGGTCACTGAACTGGGACCGGCGTCACGGTTCACGGTCGGCGCCCATTGGCTGTCCTTAATCACCGGCACGGGAAAAATAGGTACCGAACCCATCGCTCCGCGGGACGGGAGAGCAGGCTGTCCGCGGGAGAAAAACCGGCTTGGGCGGGAAGCGGCACGCGGGAAACGCCCGGCGTTGCGCGTTTTCCCGCTAATGTGAGCGCCCCTTAACAAGACAGGAGGGGGGGGGGGGGGGGTCATCGTGCGCAGGCAGTGACCAGTCACTGTTTGCACAAGCGGGCTCTCGTCGCGCGCGGTGCATCGCGAGCTGTGTGGACGGTCCCTCGTTCCGCGCCACTGGCCGCGCGCCAGCGTGACCCCGTGGCATGACCCGTAACAAGGGAGGGACTCCGCCCTGGAGCTGTGCGGCGGAACAGCCTGATTGGGGGCTCCCCTCTTCCTTCTGCGTATCCTTCCGAGCCCGTGGCAAAATGCTGTCTGCCTCTCTCTACCCAGCTCGCCGACCTCCACCCGGCCCTTCATCATGAACCTTTCTGCAGCCTTTCGGGCCACACCAGCGCAGTAACACCGTCCAATGGTCGCCGGTTAGTCCGCTCCGAAAGTCTGGATTTGCGTGCCGCTATAATTCGAGCTGCGTGAAAGGGAGCGACGAGGCCACGCCTTTGTTGAGGACCCTTGAAAATGAATGATTGCCTGGCGTCTCCGACGTCACTGCAGTGTCCGTCGTATTCGTTTAAATGCCGGAGTGTAGGCGCCTCTTGTGCTGCCCATCCGTTGCTGCTGGCCGGCGCGAGCTGTGCTTTTCAGTTTCGTGTGCAGGGTCTGCACGAATTTGCTTCGAGAACGACCGATGCTTTATTATTGGGACGCTGTTCTGTGCTGTCCATCGTGTGCATATATAGAAGTGATCGATGCTAGTTACTCTTGGTGTTAATCGTGTTTCACGGTGTCGTTAACACCGCGACTGTCGTCGATTTGCTCTTTGTAAGCCCAACGGTCCAATCACCTCAGTCAGTGCGAGGGCTTCTCGGTGGTTTTCCCCCCGGATCGCTCGCGAAACGCAGCTGGAGCGTTCTCTCTGTAACTGACGACACGCTGGGCCCGGCGGGTGGGATGTTATAGCGCACGTACGCTGCTCTGCTGCTTTGCAGTGCCACTATAAGACGTTCACTGCATATCTGACCTTGTGTCTGCTGCTGTCGGATCGAACCGTAGGAGAGGGGGCACGCGTGGGTGTGCGCTAAGTCTGTGGGGGACATGACAAACTGCCTGCTTATCGTCCTTTCGGCTCACCCATGGGTGACCTGGGTCGCCGCGGTCCGCAGCTGTGTGAAGCGTCGACTAACGTGGACCGGTTGGTCCCCCCCCCCCCCCCCCCCCCCTTCTGCCCACATCCTTTCGCAGCGGGACGCCGTTCGCAAGGCGATACGTGCGCTTAGTTATACGCATACACTATACGCGTCCCTTTACGTGTGTGGGCGGCTTTGTTGCGTGCTGTGGCTGTGACTGCGGTGCCGTTTTTTTCGCCGTCGTGCGTTCGGAGATTATTGGCGCAAGTCTAAACGGTCGCTCGTCTTGTATCCTCTGCAGTGGACTCGGCCCTCGTTTCCGGCGAAACAAATGGGGGCCGTACACACTCGTGGGCGAAGGTCGTCGTATTTAAAAAGTAGGGACACCGCTGGCCAGCTCGGGAATAAGCAGTGTCGCGGAGCGTTGCACTTGGCTGTGTATATATCTCCAGATCTTAGTCGGGAAAATTCTATAGCCTGGTTCTTTCTATCGAGTTACGTTTGAAGAGCCCACGCGCTCTCGGAGACGAATTTAAAGTTTGCCTTCCCGTCTGGTAAGTGCGGACGTTATGCTTACGAGAAAACCGTGAGGGGATTTCACTGCACCCATGTCGCTTTCCTTGTGTTTTCTTCGTAGCTTCGCTCCCTTCGGCGGCGCTGCTTTCCGGCCACTCTATGCGCGTTCTCCAGTGCTCGGCTCAGCTGGCGACCGGTTTTATCGCGTTCGCGCGCGCCCCCTTCTTGCTCGGCGTGAGTACCGGCGATGCGCCTGGCTGCCCGCCCGTCCTCCCGCTTGGCCACCACCACTACACCACCACGACTGTGCAGGTGCACCGCAGCCGAGCCAGCCGCGAGCCTGTTAGCGCTGCCCCCAAGCCAGTCTCGGCGCGGTGGTTCTCGCCGTGCGCGCATGCATCACGCGCCGCTTCCACGCAGTATGTGTACGCGCCCGTAATGGCGACGGGCGTCCAGTGGCGCAATCGCTGCCGGCCGAGGCGCGAGCTTCTCCTATATGGGCTCGAGAGGGGCGGCGTTGAGGGCTCGTGCGCGTCGACGACGCCGATGCCGCCGCGAGGCCCCGGCTTGTTCTTCTTCTGATTAGTGCGCGCGAGAATGCGTGTTGCGAAAAGCGGCACCCCGATGAGCGGCGTCGTGGGAGGCGCCGCCAATGCGTCGATCCTTGGGAGCTTATTTCTCGCACCTACCGAAATCGCGGCACCCCACGCGCACCGGTTCTCCGCCCTTCCTCCCTTCTTCCTATGGATGTTGCCGCTGCCGCGCGTGTTGTTACCAGCGCTCTTTCATGTGCGCGCCGGGTCTGAAATGTTATTGCCTCCGCCTTGGCGCTGTGCATGTTATCGTTGCTCCTGCTGGGTGGCGCCCAGAACGACGGGCAGTGAGCGGCCGTGGGTGGGCTATCGCCATCACTGCGGTGGCGTGTATCTGCATGCAAATGGCTGCGTAGCTTGCGTAGCAGTGCCAGCATTGTGTTACATACGGGTGAAACCTCCCTACTGCCGTCCCGTGCTGCTGCTGCGGACTTGGCCTGTGCCTTCTGAGAAGGTTGGGGCGACTGCGCGTTGCGATGCCAGGCACGATAGTTACAACTCATTGACGTAGTAACCGCGTATCTGTTGGAGACGAAAATACAAAGGACACTATACACTTGCACCGATACCAACATGTGTGACGATGCCCGTAAATACTGCACGGTAGTGTTATTACGCGGCATTGCGAAACTCGGATGGTGGAAGTCGATCTAGAGTAAGTGTGCCACGCCGTGTATTATCCGGCTGCCCTGCAGCCTTGTAATGCGCGTAAGGACGGAGTGCGGCTTACTACTGCGCGTCTGGTAATGCACACGCGCGCGTTCTATATTCGCGTGCATTGCAATAATGCTCGCCTGACACAATGCGCACATTTGATGCGTGACCCCCCTCTCCTTCTGCGGCAAGCTTCCGCGGAGACGTCAAGAACGCGGCATCCACCGATCGAAATCGTGACCGGCTTCCTTTCGTTTTATGCCGCGGGCAGGATATAGCTTCGGGGGTGCTGTCTTCTTGTCCGAGCCGTTCGTTTATGTGCGCACACACCGGAGCGCGCGCATGCATGCAACACTGATGGTCACGAAGAAAAAATTTTTTTTTTCTAGCCAATCTCGATTGCTTTCCAGAGCGAGCACGTGGTAGCTGACCCTTTAGATTTTTTTTTCTCTCTTCCTTTCGGAAGCCTTAGAAGCTGATGGTTTTGACGCTTCGTGTCATGTACACGTACCCGAGCGTCGTGTCGCTGTGTAGTGGACGTCGATGAAAAAACGGAAGCCGGAAGTGGCCGGAAGCGACTTGTGCGCCGGCGCAACCGAAGCCAGCGGCTCAATCGCGCCGCGGCGCCGGCGTGTTTGTGTGAGCACGCACATATTACCGGTCACATTAGACACGGTTATTTCGGGCTGTGCGCGCACACTTTATCCACCGGAAGAACATGGCTTCCGGAAGCCGTCGTTGCGTGGGAAGCAAATGTATGTACACGTGGGATGGGTCTTTTTTCTTTTTCCTTATTTATGTAGACTGCGTTCGAACGCACGCGTGTGCGTCGTGACGCTCGCTGTTTTAGGGAGTAGCTGTTTTCATGGCTTCGTCAACTTTTGTCTTAGTTTTTTTCTTTGTTTTCCGTACGCACTACTGTGCTTATTCCCTCGTGCAATCCGCACGTGTTGCGGAGGAGCCTGGATACGGAGAAACAAAAAGAAACCGTTTCGCTCTACTTTCCGGGTAATCCTCTTGTGTGGCAACCCGCTGTGATCCATCTATATGTGATAAGGAATGACAGGCACGTCGTATCCAGGAACGAAGAAGGCTGTTGATGGTTACTCGTGAGTGCCGATCGCTTTGGATGCCCGCTTCCGTCTTGAAAACGTCTAACTGTATACGTCCCTTCATGTACGCAAACGCTTTCTTGTTGAATGGGAGATAGGGTTGATAGCATGTTGCACTCGTTACCGTCCGCTGCCTCTGCCGTTGCGACGGCGCGTTGGGCTTCGTGTGCGGCACATTTCATGCCTTCCTCGCTGTACCTGAACTTTCCTGTCGCGATTTGGCAAGGAGCTGTCCGGGCCACCACGTACTATCGGGGACAGATCAATCAATCAATCCAATCAATCAATCAATCAATCAATCTGTATTTAGCCTGAACAAAAGGCCGAGGACACGGAAGAAAAAGCTCTGAGCTTGTCCCCAGGACTCGCTGAAAGCGATCATAAGGACATATGAATGACGTCTTCCAACGATCACCTCATTCGATTGCCACGCATTAGAGCACATGCGCCCACCTTTAACATTTTCAACTGTAGGCCAGCGGATAATAATACAGTTATCAGCGTTGGTTGCCGCTGACGTGTTCTGGCGACTTTTGTCAACGGTGGCACGTCTGCAGCGGCTGCAGTGATTCAGCGTAACTGTTAACCATTAGGAAACGATCCACACGCGAACCTGTACCTGGCAACATGCGTGTTGACAAGGCGGTTCTTTTCCGCTGTGATTCGGTGCAGATCATTTTGGATATTTCTTAATTACCTGGAAACTGCATTCCGTGTACGTTTCCTGAACCTGATGTAATTTACACCTGGCTATACAGTTTTTTTTTTCTGCAAAGCTAATGAATTAACTTCGCGGTTCCAAATTCTTTCCCGTCTACATGCTGCTGATGTAGTTATTTGGTACACGTGAGCTTGCTTATTTTGTTATTGGCAGCCCAGTTACGCGGTCTTGCGAGCTGCGTTTCTACTCCGCGGACGTGCGATCGGGGCCCTGGGCCTTGTCAGGAATTAGCTCACTTTGCCCTTTATAGTTCCCCTTTATGCTTGACCAGATCGTCTCGGGCGAACTTTAAATAACCTCCTATAGTGCCGTGCGCTTGGCTGCTCGGCCTTGGGAGGCATGCGAGAAGTTTTTCCGATAATTATATATAACTGGGCTCCGGGCCAGCTCGTGCAGCGTGCCTCAATTAGCATAGCCCGCGTAAAAGTCGTGCCTGCCGAGGCGTGAACGGACTGCGTGTGTCGCGTGTGGCGGCGGCTGACCCCTGGCACCTGGGCTCCTATTTCCTAGCCGCGTTGTCGGGGTCATCCTGACTTCGACCCGCCGGTGCCAAGGTTAATAGCTCGCTCCTCTCCGGAACTCCACCTGCGCGTGCCTGGCCGGACGCCACTGCAGCGCAGTTTTCGCCTCTTCCGCGTTCTCGTGCGCCCGCGACTCGTGCTATACGCGGCGTCTGCGGTGCCTGTTTTCGCCCTCTGCGGCCTTGCCCGAGCGCGCGGAAGACGCGTCTGGGCCTCTCAGGTTCTGCGAGTTAAGGCACACGTGATAGAAAACGCGCTGCGAGCCAGGATTAAGGGTCTAGAAGGGTGCAGTGGTTAGTGCAGTAGGGCAAGCTATAGCTGCCGTGCCACTATCATTAGTCCCCTGGAAGGCCAACCGTTACTTCCTCTGGGACTAATTGCAGCGCGGTCACCAGGCAGAGTTCGTCGCGAGGGCTAAGTGCTCATGTGCCGTACTTTTCAAAATGTTTCTAGGCCACCGGTTTTTTTTTTTGTGAGCAGCAGTATGGTGTGCTTCTTTTGCATCTCCCAGTGCTGAAATTTCTCAGAGGTGCAGCTTCCTCAATTTCCTCGGCCTTGCAAGCTTATGGGTACACGGGATGCTACAGCAGCCCCACTGTACATGCACTAGCAGTAAACTAGCTCCTGGATCTTTTCAGAAGCTCGGCACGTCTCTAGAAGGAAATGGTTGCTTTGAAGTTGTACGACTTGGATCTTGTGCCCTAAGCGACACGAACAAAGGCTTGTTAATGGTCCCTCTCTTCGATGTCGTGCCGCACTCACAGCGAGGAGCCCACTGGGTTAGCTGATTTGTCATCAGGGATGGAGGTCCATTAGTGACAAGGACAGCAGGGTTGCTGCGGGCAAGGGAAAAAAGCGTTTGTTTTACATTTGAAGTAAAGCTCAAAGGGACAAGAGGTAAGGAATGTGCCGGCAACTTACGGTAATCTTTTTATTACGACTTGCAGCGACATTGACGTTGACTTTTTTTTTCGATTTTGTAGTTCCGCAAACTTAGACGCGAGTCACACTGAGCCACGTTTTCTTCTACCAGCAACTGGTCTTTGGTTTGTCTCTGTGAATCTGTCACCCGGAGCTGCGTTTTCTGGAGTTTTTTTTTTTTTTTCCGTTAGCTCTCGGCAGCTGGCTCTGGGGAAGCCACGATGACAACTTTGTTCGCTGCGAGGAGGCTCCCGGTGTTGAAAACGGCAACCGTCTTTCAAGAGGCCGTTTATCGATCGGTTGAAAGGTGCAGTTAGTTTCATGGATATTAGTGTATCGATCACTGTGCAGTTATCAAGGAGAAACGTAATGATCTCATCGTGCGCGTTCACCTTCCCGCGCACGCGGCTGCTTTGACAAAGTCATTTCCTCCTTGCTGGACTTTTTCTGTCCGGCACGGCCGCAACGAAGCCAAGGATGCGCCCACGCGGGCGGTGCTGCACAAAGCCGCCGCTAGGCGAATTCATTCCGGCTCTCTCCAGGTCCTCCCAGGTGGTGGCGGCCGTGCGTTGCGGTGCGCGTACGCGTAGTGTATGCGCTTGGCGCACGCTGGGCCACCTCTGAACCGACGTCATTTCTCAAGTGTGTTGCGAGCCGAGGTCAGGGTGTCGGTCGCCTCCCTCCTTTTAACGCTGTCGTCTCGAGTGGGCCGAGCCTTGCTTTCGGCCGCCTTGCTCAGAGAGCGCGCCCGGATCCGGTCTCTCTCTGTGTAGGGCCACCTTCGGGAAGGGCGTTGGCTGGCGCGCTGTGCCGGCGAGGACCTGATGTGAAGTCCCCCCCATCCCTTGTGCTCTTCGCACGCCGCCGCCTCGTTCATATTGTTCTTATCCGCTCGGTTGAACAACGGCGCGCTGCACCAGGAAGGCTTAGAGAGCATCACCGGGAGCAACGGCGGCGGCGGCACCAGCAGCCCAGGGACGACCGGCGCCTGGCCACTACCGCAATTTCACACCTTCTATGCGTGCTCTCTCTCTCTGCATATGTACTAGCCCCTTCTTCGCGTGGTCGTCCTTTCGCTAACGCTCAGAGCGTTGACCGATGCTGCACCACGTGATGAACGCGGTCCCTTGGTCTTTAGTACTTTGGGCAACCCGCTTACCCTTTCCACTGTATGTCCCGCACAGAATACTAGGTCCGAGACACAGTATCTGTGGAGCCCCAGACGGGGTACTGAAGGGTCCCGGACAGGTTACTGCGGGGTCCCGGACAGGTTACTGCGGGGTCCCGGACAGGTTACTGCGGGGTCCCGGACAGGTTACTGCGGGGTCCGGGACAGCTTACTGCGAGGTCCCATAGAGGGTACTGTGGGGTCAAGTACAGGATACTTTGGGGTCCAATACAGGATACTTTGGGGTCCAATACAGGGTACTTTGGGGCCCCATACAGGGTACTTTGGGGCCCCATACAGGGTACTTTTGGGTCCCATACAGGATACTGCGGGGTCTCATAGAGGGAACTGCGGGGTCCCGTGCAGGGTTCTGTGGGGTCCCATTCAGGGTACTGTAGTGTACCGTACAGGGTACTGTGGGGTCATTCCCGGGCACTAATGGGTGCAGGCAAGCATGCAGTAAAACGGCGCTCGACGGGCTTGTGGCTACATGTGCACACTTAAGTCAAGGCTTTCGCTATGTGCCGCTCAACGCCGCGGGTTCTGCTTCCTATAGCGCGCTTCACAGTGCCGCGTCTGGACGGCTGAGGCCATGTGCGTGCTGCCTGCGGCAGGCAAAGGTTTCGCGATTGATGCGGCACCATTGCGCGGGTGACCTTCTGTTCTCCCGCTCTGACGGGCACCTGAACGGGGACGGGGCCATGTACATGGTGTTACGCAAACGTGCACAGGCAAGGTCGAAAGTGCAAACCGCTGCGGGCCGCTGTTCGAACTCGGCCTCGGAGGATTCGGTGTGTCGTAAAGTGCGTCGTAAATCCAGTTTCGACCCAAGCAGTGTGGCGAGTTCATTAGCTTGGACAGCTCTGCATGCTGCGCTCTGGCTTGCGTGCAAAGCATTCGGTTCCTTTTGTCAAGCGGCCATACAAATGAGGCGACCCAAATGCGGCCGACTTCGACAGATGCGTTCATGCTAAGCCGCACCATCCTCGAGGTCGGGGGCACAGCGGTGCTCCAGAGAACCCGTGCATCTCCTGGATCCGTCCCGCCGTCTTCTCCTCTTGTGAGCTGCGCCGCGTAAGATACGGTACCGCGCGGCTTATTGGGAGGGCCGTCTTAAAAGGGGAGGGGGGGGGGGTGCTGTGTGCGTCATAAATCTTAACGGCTCGCATCTCCCCTTTTCGGAACCTTGTGCGCCGGTCCCCTCTCTGGCGGCGCTTTTTTTCGCGTCTGGCCGAGGTGCTGCCTGTCCTATGCCAGCAGGGTTGCTAATACCGCGTGCGGAAGGAACGCACGTTCCGGCGTGGGTCCCGGATACTTCTATTTATCCTTTTTTATTTCTTTTTCGCCGCCATAAGATCTTCGTTGTTTTGACCGTGACGCCCTTGCCGTGAGAGGAAGCACCTATCCTCTTTTCTTCTCTCCGGCTTGTTTTCGTATTTCATTTCCTGTTGCTCTCTTCTCTTTCTGTATTTGCCTTCTTGAGAACTCTATTTGCCTCTCTTTAGCTCGAGCTCGATGCTGTAGCAGCATTTTTGCTTCCTATATGTATCGCGGCACTGCAGATGAACTTGGCAACTGAACGTGCGATCGCATCGCATTTGGAATCCAAGCTATATTCTAAGATCGTTCTCGTATCTGTGTGCGCAGAGGAGGATTGCGAGCTCCCAAACCAGGCGTTCTGCGGTTTGTTTTAGTGAGCTAGCACGAGGGCTTCCACTCCGCCGAAAACCATTCGTCTATCTGTTACTCTGATGCCTCCGCGACCTGGAAGATCTGGTTGCCAACCGCCCTTGTGGCAGGGCCACCTAGGTCACGTAACCTTGTGTCGCAACCTGCCTGTCGGATTGCGAGGAAACTGCCCACCGCGGAAGGTGGCAGTTCAATTAATGATTAGTCGCGAGAGGTTCCTCGGGAAAGGCAACCAGGGTCTCTCAAGCACCTGCCATCGCTGGGCAGTGGGGCGTCGCGCATCTACTGCGCCGGAAGCGGTATGAGGACTCTCAGGGAACTATGAACGTAGATAATGACCAATTATACCGCAGTAAAAGTCTAAAATGATGCAGTATCACACAAACTTACATCATATAGTATTTCAAGCAGGGTATAAGCCAGTTCAAATCAAGCAAAACCATAGAACGCCAAGGTAAACATTGCAAAACCAGGGATAACCGTGCTAGCGCACGATAATTCCTGATTATCCCCTAGCCAAACTGCCCGTCATTTTTTTCCCTCCTCCTCTCTTTTCTTTTTAACCTTCTTCCTTCTCCTCCACCTCCGTAGGCTACGTGGCTCGCTTCGGACGCGTGATTGCTTGGACGCCCCCGACTTTACAGTGTTTGGAGGACAGTACCATATATGCCGAGGAAACGTATACACACACATATATATACATCGGGGGTGTAGCCATATTCAGGGTAATATACACACGCGCACGTGCGAATGCCGCGTGCGCGTGGTGAACGGGCGCCCTGTCTCTCTCTTCCAGTGTTTGCGTGGCCGCGTTTTGAGCGAGGCCCGCTCCTTGTGTTCGTGTAGGTTTTGAAGGCTGCTTTGACCCACAATACGTGCTGCGCATACACCGTCCCGGTTGTGACCTAGGACCGCGAGACCACTCTGCATACGCGTGCATGCTCCGTAGTATCGCTGCCGGCCGGCCGTGCGCGCGTCCATAGCTTGCTGCAATGTAGTGGCGCAATTTCTTCCCGAACTGCGCCGACTTTTTGCTGCGCCTCTCTTCTCAGGGGCCTTTTACGAATAAGTGCACGCACATGTCCATAAACGCTCTGTATGTATGCGAACAGCGGAGCACTATATAGCTCGTTCTGGGCGCCTTTCCTCGAAGCTGGCAGTTGCTTTCCGCCGGTTCTAAGCGTGTATTTGTGTGACGGTAACGGTGCGGTCCGGTCATGGACGTGCGATCGCGTACGTGGTCCGTTAACAAACGCGACCAAGCCTTATAGTGTTGAGGGCGTGGGATTTATTGTATTGCTGGCATCGAGCCGTGCTTAGGCGCACAGCCTTGCTTGTGTTGTTGTCCCTTCCTTTAAATATACCTTACGACTCGCAGTATATTATGTATACGATGGCGCCTAGCGGAACAGGGCAGATTTTGGCTCCCGTGATACCACTATAGAGTCTGTCCACCATTTTCCCCTTTATTTGCTTTTTTTGCGTGCCTTTGCGCGTGTGTACATGACAACAGGCGGCGCATAAACGCACTTCCCAGGCCGTATCGCGAGGTTGCGGGTATTGAATCGGACGGCTGGTTGCTTGCGGCGGCCTCACCACTTCCTCGAGGCATCGTTGGCTCGACAGGAGTGCGCGAAAGAGCGGACTGCCTGCCTGCTCGTGGGTACGAAATTACCGCCGCCCTGTAACCCTTCGCCGGTGGCACCCCTTCATCACCCGCGTTGGAGTCGCGCACGCAGAGGCCAGTGTTTTGCCGCGGCGTCCTTCGACTCCGAGTGTGCGAAAAGTCCGATTTGATTTGACCGCTACGTGTTCCGCAATACTTCGCCTCTCTTCTCCTCCTCTTCGCTGACATTTGTACTGTCAGCCAGGAAGGAGGAGTGCTTGTGTCGTGCTGCATATACGCGATTGTTCGTGCTGTGTGTGCGGTAGGCCGTCTCGGACGCCTGGCAACCGCCAATTTGTGCACTCTGTTGCGGCACCATTTCTCGGGCCAGCAGAGGAGGAGCATGCGCAACAGCGCCCGTTGAGGAAGGTTGCTTGCCACGGGAAACTCCCCTCTCTTCCGCACTCGCGTTTGTGCGCGGTCTCGCGCATGTGGAACGCAGGACCGTTCATCCCTCCTCCACCTCACCGGCTCTGCTTAAACATGTAAATGAACACTCGCATTGTACAATGGCCGGCCGTGTTCCCAGTATACTTATTACGCAACACGCGGGGTGCAAGGAACGTGTGCTAGCTGCAGAGCTCTTTTGTCTTCTCTTTTTTGTGCGTTTGCATTTTTTTTTTGTCTGCGTCCGGTGACCTCCGACGGTGTCGTCGCCAGTCTGCAGGCGCACTACTTATCGAAGCTTGCAATTTTCAAATGTCGCATCGGTGCCTGTGTGGCATGTCGCACGTGCCTAAACGTCGGTATACGTGTACAGCTACGGGACCGTATAGTCTCGTATAGCTGACGGAGCAGTTCCGAGTGGCCGTTAGAAATACAGTACATTTCACCGTTCGAAGTGGTTGTATTACTTTCTGCTTGTGCCGTCAGCATCAGCATTACCGACCTCGCTATCACCACTGTGGTCATCGTCATTATCGAACAGTCCCTATAGATACGTTCACCTTAGTTTTTCCCGTGCTTAAATTTAAGCACTTGCTGAGATCACTGTCGCGAAGTATAGCGGAAGGTAAACATTTAATGTTTAGAAGGTATCCCTTACAAAAATGGTCTATAGACAGCCTATAGGCTTCTTATATACTCTATTGCCTTCCTATGGATATTTCTTTTTGTCTATTCATAGTCTAGACTGTTCATAGAGAAGTCTACTAAAAGCGTATGGCCATAAATGTACAGATTGTCTATGGAATTTGTATTGCCTATAGACTGTTCTCTAAGGTTTGTCTGTAGACAGTATATAGACTTTATAGACATGAGTCTATGGACAGTCTATAGACTGTCTAAAGAAATTTTTGTAAGGCCGGGGGAGGGGGGGGGGGGGTGGACAGTCGTCGGAGTGCCCGGAAGAGCGGTCCCCTGTTCGCGAAGGTCGAATGCACGGCTGCTCGGAATACGACGACGGCGCAGTTGGTGCAGCGGCGCGTGCCGTTGCCGAGCGAACGCGATAAGCGGCGCGTAGAGGCGAATGCGAAGCTTCAATTGGCTCGATACTCGCACTTGGATCCCTTTTCTTGGAAGCGTCGCATGGATGAAGAGCGCGACGTCGGCTTCCGCGGGCCTCCTTTGGCTGTTCGGAAGGGCGTCATTGAATTGGCAAGCGGCGTTCCAGCCGAGCGCTCCACCGGGCAACGGCACTTTGCAGCTGCAGAAGCGTATCAGTGGCGTTTCCTGTGTGTGTGTCTCTCTCTCTCTCCCTGGCACCAGAACGCGTGCAGAGCTGCGCACGGCTTCCTCGGAAAGCCGTATGGTTTGTCGCGTGGCCGGCTTCTCATCCTCTTCTGTATGCAGCTTCTGACGCTGCAGGTCTCGGAGCGGAAGTTGCGCAAACGCGCTGGTATCGTGGCCTGGCCCGCAACTTGAGGTCGCATTGCGCTTATTGATGTTAATAAGACGCCAAGAAGCATCAGCGGCTTCGTGCATGCAAGGTGGAGGCCTATCGGCACAGATCGTATGCTTACAGAATCGTCAATCGATGAACGATTGTTTGCGGGGCGCGTGACATAGTCCTTGGATGCTCAAAGGGTGCTCGCGGCCGCAACGAAACTGCTGTTTGCAAACATAACCCTTTGAGGACTCTTCTCCAGCTACCAGAGCAGCAGTTTCGTTCAAGCCTGTCGTCCCATCCAGAGTCGGCTCCGCCCCTCGTTATTCTCTATTACGGTTATTATCTGCGGAGTGGAGAAAAGCCGCTCGCTTCCATGTGCTTTTTTGTTTTGTCTTCCTTCATGAACTACGAGGAAAGGCAGAAGATTGGATGGTATGCGTCGTATGCGGCGTTGAATGCAGTCGTGCTCGAGGAAGCGTTGCGCGTTTTCATCCCCTCGTCGTCGTCGTGGCGCGCCGTTCCCGCCCCCATCGCCCTGCGTGTCGCCCTGTTCCTGTTGGACGTCCTCCAGCGAGCACCTGCTGCGTCCGGCGTCGTCGGCGGGACGTCCACCCTTTCTCTCCTGCCCCAGCATCGACCTCGCCGCGGTATTGCACGTGTGGCCCGTTCCCGTCCTTCACCGCAGCTGGTTGCGGCAGCTATGCGGGCATCGTCGCCACGGCGATCATTAAGAAGGCGACGGCGCCCTGGACTCTCCTGCCGCCCCGCCCACCCGTCCGGCGCGTATACCCATCGACGGCGCCAGCGCCGAGACGCTGGTCCACGCCTTCCGCCCATTCATATGTAGTGATGCGCCCGACGGACCTAGGCAGGCGCACGCCGTTTTGCGAACGCCAGGTGCCTTGCGGCGCCCCCGCAGCGTCAGCTGTCGGGACCTGTCCCTCTTGGAAGAGCGGAGACTCCCGATTCTTTCCACGCGCGCTTGCACGGTTTCCCAGAGTCAAACCACGGATGAGTAACTGGAGTAGCGTACGCCGTTGACTGCATGTCCTGAATGGTGGCATTCAGCGTATAGCCGAGGCAGCCCATTCGCAGCGAGGGCAATGCCGCCTCAAATTAAGTCCCTCTCACTGCGTATTTTTTTTATATATTTCCAATGACTACACGTTCTCGACACTCCATGTTTACGTTGGCAGGCTTCCTGCTTTTATGTTTGCGTATCCTTAAGAGAGTGCTCCGGACGATATGTTCCGCACTGGAATCCTTTGCTGCCGCCGCCGAGCGGGCGGTGAGCGCGACCAAATATTTTCGTCCTGTACCGACTGCCTCTTCCGGTGGGCCCGACAACTTTCTTTTCGGAGCGTGCCCTAAAACAAACGCGACTGCCCCGCGAATGTGTTTTTCTTGGAGGGCGGCGCGGATCGACTTTCTCTTCCCTTCCGCTGTGGGACGATGCTGCGGCAGCGGAGGAAAGTGCCGCGGCACAGCTGAGCATCGGCGTCCTTGAACAGCGGCGGCGCACGAACTCTCCGCCGCTTGGCCGTGTGGCCAAGTCCTCGCACGGCCTTGCTCGAGCCGCAAGGCCAGCCAAGGTTGGCCATAAATGGTCGCCCCGCGTGGATGCTGCTGCTGACGTCCCCTCTCCCTCCCTCCCTCCGTCGTCGTTGTTGCCGACCGCTGTGCAATTCGCCAGCCCCCGCTGCTGTCCGCACGCTGTCCCCTACGCGCGCGCCTTTCGCCTCGTGTTTTCAAACAACGCTGCTGCTCCTCCTCCAGGTAGCTAGCTGCAGGAGCTGGCTGATGGGTTCTCTAGGGCGTGGTGAGCGGGAACTTCGCCGGCGTCGTGGAACAGTGCTTCGGTACGTTTTCGAGAACGTCTGCAGAATCCCGGGGTCTTGGAATTTGCCGAGCAGACGAGGTGCTTTGACACCTGTACGTGTACAGAGGCGGTCGATGCTCGCAATTGAAAGAACGTATTTGATTAACTGATGAAAACTATGCAGAAACATTTTTTTTCTTCGAAAGAAATGTTAGTGCTCTGATTTTGGGAAATCGCGCATAAAGTGGCATACTGATATGAATTAGTGTTTGGGTTAGCGGGAACGGTATCGTGTGGATTGCATGCAGACATATTTATAATGTGAGCCTGCCCGTCGCAGTGGAGAATGCATGCAGCCCTTCACCCAGCCAGAGCGCGTGATACGCCATTGAATACGTGCGACGCGGCGCGCAGTTGTATGTGCCGCGCGACCTTCTTTCTTTTTATTTTTTTTTTATCGCCCGTTCCCTGCACCGCGCTTGCGCCGTCGGCTCGTCGATCAGGCAATCGAAATGATACGCCTTGCTTGCCCACGCGCGATGCAAATCAGAACTGCGCGCAGCATATGCAATCGCTTCGGGTCGTGCGTATTGAAAATTTCACAATGCGTCCGCAGAGCTACAGGCAACGCCTGCGTTCCGATTAAACGTGCCGGAGCCGAATCCTCATTCGCATCGCTTTGGAGCAGCAGCGTTGTCGGGCGTGAAATGCGCCGGGACCTCGATCGGTCAGCGGGCATATACCGTCTTGACGAGTGGTGCCGCGTTCAGCGCATTTGCATATCCTCGCGAACACAGTTTGCTCGCTGTCTGGCGTGTCTTCTCGCGTTCGGAGGGCGTCCCGCCACGTATCGTGACCTCGTAAAGTCCGCTGCTTGACTGAAATTTTACGTCGCGTTTTGCTGCGAAGTATTCTTTCCGAGTGCTGTGGATTCTTCCCGAGTTCTCAGGTTACAGGGCGATTGCTGCCAGCGATAAGTAGTGACTTATCTGTCAATCCTTTAGTGTTCTCCCTTTATGTGCGCACGTAGGCATATTATTTACTTGGGGACAACTTTCTGTAGTACACCGGTAGAAGGTATCGGCTGCAGAAGGTGTCGGCTGCAGAAGGTGTCGGCTGCAGAAGGTATCCGCTGCAGAAGGTATCGCCTCTTAGAACGTAATCCAGACCTGCGTAGTTGACTCGATAGAAGAGCGCACATGTGAAAGCCGTGGTCGTGCGCTCGTACAGCTTCTTCTGCAGTACCACAAAAGGTTCTCTGTTCTCTACCAAGAATGCGTACTCCCTCGTCTATTCATACGGCGGTATAACATAGATTTTGTCTCTGGGAAGGAATGAACCGCTCGCTCCCAGAGCGGGGCCCTGTCAAAAGAGAGCGCTGCTGTCACGTCCTTTTCATCCGCCATTCGCCGAATGAAAGAAGGGACACGCTGTCGTCGTCTTGATTGTCAGCGGCTTGCATCGCCATATGTGTGCGCGGGCATCTTCATTCCAGCGCGGTGATTCATATTCATAGAACGCGCGCCGCTCCATCGCGCGATTTCCTATCGGCATTGAGCTCGCCTCCTCGTGTGGGCACCCGGAACGATGGAGCTCGCGGTGTCGTCAGACTCGTCACTGTACTCTACTGCACCTGCAGCAGCAGTTATGCGCCAGAGATTGCGCGCGCCCGAGGCCCGTGTCCCGCGCAATTATGCCGCGTACGTTGCAGGCACGTACCACCGCACCGCTCCGGTCGGTCATCGCCGGTGAAGCGCTTGCACTGAGTGACGTCTGCCTGACGCCTCCGTGACGTCGCATTGATCAGCATTGCACGACACGCGCTTGCGACGCGACGGGCTCTGCGGAAGCGCAGTGTCGTCACGCCGCCACGGTCCAAGCGTGCATTCGTTCACGTCGTGTTTTATTCTCCCGGGCATTGTTTAATAATGACAACAATGACGGATCAGGGTAGACGGACCGACATCCAGTGTCGAAACCAAGCAGGCTGACGAACCCGCGCTGTGAGGCTTTTAATTGTTTCGGTTTGGTTTCTTCACATCGACGACATGCGACGTTCGCTATAACCCCGATGCACGCGCTGATTGTTTCGTAAAAGACGTGCTTTGACGCGCAAGGCTGCTCGTGACCCACTAGCGCACCTTTTTGCGAACGAAAATCAGTCGTTGTATCCTGGGCTTGCAGCAAGGTCTGCAACGTTAACTGCTCCGGTTGAGATATGGCTTTACCTTGCCTATGTGCGAAAAGCATGCACATAGATGCATTTCGCGTGCTGTAACATGCAGCGAGGAGCGGAAGCGTCTCTGGCTCGTTATATTCGCTGTCACTGTACGCAGGAGAATGCCTATGGCTTTTTAGAAGCACGAGCTTTGAGTAGTTCTCATCTGCGGATTACTGGTTCGCACAATCCGTGGTTTTCATATCGTACATGAATACCGGTGCTACCTTTGCTGTTTGTTGCCTACACGGGCTGGGTTCAAGAGCGGTGAAAGCTGGGCACTCGTGAGCTTCTGGGAGCGAGTTTATTGTTCTTTAGCAACCAAGAAAAAAAAAAGGAAGGCCACTCGCTGATGTGCTCACAGGACCAGTAATGGGTGACGGCTGGCTGGATTTGCCGCCGCCAGCGAGCGTTGGATGTCATGCACATATGCTGACATGCGTGGTGCCCACATTCTGCAGGGCATGGGCAGTGTGCGCGCACCGAGCGGGCCGTCGTCTCGACGCCAGCTGGCATGCGGGAACTCGTTCGCGGTCCTCGCAGCGTGAGTGTGGCCGGAAACGAAGCGGGACCGTATCGGACGATACCGCGTCGCCCCGTGTGTCTCGCCGGGCCCCTCGCTGCGCGTCGTAGAATTAGCGCTGCGGTCGCGGATGTCGTCGAACTTCGGCTTCCCACGGTGCCGGTTCCAGTAGAGGAAGGGGGAAAGGGGGAGAAACGATTATCCTCCCCCTCTCCTCTCGCCACTGGCACTCGTGTACTTCATTTGACCTGTGCATTTCCGCTCGGTCAGGGCGCGAAATAAAAGGGGTTGGCGGGGGTGCCATAATTATTGCGACCCGCCTTCTCCTAGGGACCAGCAGATATGCGCGCTATGGTGTTGGAGAGTGCCTTTGAGTTGCTTACGTCGGTGCATCCTCTCCGCGTAACACCGATCGTGAACAACACACGGGACAGATATAGGAATGGACACGGTAATTTTCGTACTTAAGGCATCTCACAGATCAGAACATGCACACTGGCAGCGCAGTCTCTACTAGCAACGGCAGGTTTACTGTGTGGCGAAACAGTTGATATACAGCGAATAAGGCACGCTTATCTGGGGCCCAAGCGACCGTATGCAGTAACTATATAGTCACAGGAGAGTCTCCGGATCTCACCAGTTTTGATTGCAACGTGGTTTAACTTTACACAGCTGCAAGATAGCGATGATTTCCGCGGGGTTGAATGAAGCCTTCCAAGGCAGTGTTCCGGACGAAGGTCTCCCACGCAAACCTTAATATTGGAACTGTTTTCTTTTTTCACGCATTCATGCGTGTTTTCCGCATATGCTTCAGAGTTCTTCCATTTAGAATAACAATATACAATTGTCATTGTTAGTACTGCAGGTGCACGTAAAGGGCTGTCCTTATTGATATTTTTTTGCTTGGCCAGTCGATGGTTATGATAGAGAATGCTGCGACAGCTGGCCTGTCCGTCACTGCTCCTGCCAGGCCTTCACTTTAGGAGCTACAGCTGCGTATTTGAAGCAGGGCAAGTTTATCGATCATTCGGAAACAAACCAACTAAAAAGATGGCGCGCAGCGCTTGAAAAGCTGTCCTAGCTATGTGTTTTGCGAGCTGCATTTGAGCAGGCGTACAGCAGGACGACCGCCTTTTGTCTGGTTGTGAGCGTTCATGCATGAAGTCGGCTATGCACATGCAGGTGGAGTTTCCACCCCCCCCCCCCCATTTTTTTGTCTATCGTGGCGTTATATTGCATTTCTTTTATTTATATGTGCACGCACACACGCTGGGTACGTCTCTTTAGAATCTACAGTCTTCGAGACCGCGCGCGCCTGGACACGGTCGCGGATTTCCCACGGCTGCCTATCGTGTAATTTTGTTCCTCCAAACCGACCCAGAGAGTTGGTGCCCCTAACTATACCGCGACTGACGTATGCTTTACTACGGTGCAGTTGTGGTTTGTCGCTCGGTTTTATTTGCGTGCGTGTTGCTTTACGTTCGTGTTCGCCGTATTCGTCCCTGGTTACACTCCCTGTCACGGTCTCCTGAGCACGTCAGCCGCGCACAATGGAGAGACCCTTCGCGAGCTGTGCGATGAAGAAGTTGCCCGACCTGAGCCGATCGGCCTGAAGCCCGGCGCACAAAGCATGGGAACGCCAAACACAGCGCCTACACCACCGTCGGTTGCTGTTCCGCGAATCGGATGTTTGGGCAAAGAGGTTCTGCCGTTGCGAGGCGCCACGGCGAATAAATACTACACGCATCGCAAAAGTTTGACCCGCTTATGCTCGTTGTAGGAGTTTTATTTTTAACAGGAAGTGTCAGCGGTGTACGAGGTCGCACCTCCATTGCGCGTGTTTCTCTCTGTAAGCGGCAGTTTTGTCGGCGAGCAAGGGTGTGGGAAGGAGGAAGAAGGGATTATCCTTTCTTGCAGATGACGAACAGAAATCGATTCTTTACGCTGCGCGCACTCTTATGGCAACACTATCAACAGTTGGTTCCGGCCCGCTGCCGGGATAACAAAAAATAAAAATAAAAGCAGCGAGTCGATTTTTACGCTAGTGCCTTGTACCTAATCATGGTGTTCTGCTAAAAGCAGCGAGTCGATTTTTACGCAAGTGCCTTGTACCTAATCACGGTGTTCTGCTCCTTTTTTTTTTTCTCTTTGCAGGTAAGACACGTATGCTGGTCGATCAAGGTGGCGTCTAATTATGCCAGGGACTTTGGTTGCTGGTAATGGTATACCTCTGCTTTGCATTTTAGTTACCTTGGCGTCACATCTCGGGATACTTCACGTAACGTTAGGCGATAACGAAAGGTCGGAACGGGGACTAGGGTGCTTATCTGATGCAGCTGTTTCGCTATACGACTAGGCTTCCAGGACGGGAAACTTTTTCGCGCGATACGCGTTGTGTACCACCTCCGCTCCGCACTTTCCACTAGAGTGGGGGAGAGGATCACGTGACGCATAGGATGGACAGCCTTCAGCCCCGGGCGTCCCACAGTGGCTAGTTTATGGCTGGCCCCTTGCCCCGCTATCGGAAGTTCTCCGTGTTGTCCAGCTCCGTGAATAACGCTGCTACTTTGTAATTAGCCCCAACAGAGAGATTGTATCCCGCACAGAGCGTGTAATTATATCCTAAGCGCCGGTCCCCCGCGCGAGCCTGCAGTCTACGGAATACTGTACGTTGCAGTCGAGACGCTGTAGCGAGGCGCAGTCGAGACGCTGTAGCGAGGCGCAGTCGTGGCTTGCGTGTCTGACGAGAGCCGGAGATTTCTCGGAGGCAACAGGAGGGGTAGCGTGCCATTGATTTCGCCCGAAGAACGGAAGCGTTGCAGTAGCTGGTACTTAGCGCCTTATCAGACCTCGGAAGGCTGCGGCCGTCGCTGGCTCGCAGCCATCGCACCACTGCCGTTCCTCGCCCGTTCGCCCGCCCTGCAGAAGTGGCCCAAAGGCTGCGGCCGCTGCCCGGTCTCGCCGTGTAATTATATATGCTGACCTCGGCCGCCCGAAGAGTTATATGGCGCGGCGTGCAGGCGGATGTTTTATTGAAGGCTGTGCATGCACCGGCAGCGTACGCTATCTACTTTGCTGACACGAATAAAAGGGTGATCGCCAAAATGCAGCCTGGAGAACGGTTTTCATCGTTCCTGCACGTATCGCGCTTGAACCGCTTTTGTAAACGATCTCCCGCGACATACTGCGATGCATAGAGAGGCAGTCGGGAGAGCTTGTTTCGTATCGGCTAGTCGGATACAATTCAAGACCGCAGCTGCTTTTCCCCGTCAAAGGACCCCCTTCAAGCCAATGGCGTCCGCCGATTCTCACGACCCTGCTAGCTTGACAATGCAGGGAGCGGCGCCACAGTGGAGACAGGCGTCCATCTTCGACCATGGAGGGAAGAGATTATCCCCTTTCATGTACCAGTCCCCGCTGCGTTCTTAAGTTGTATCCGACTGTAGTAGGTCTTGCGACGCGAATGTGTGAGAAGTTCCGCGTGTTCGTCAAAGCGCGTTTATAGAGAACCGCGTGGTGGGCAACGGGAGTTTTGTGGCCCCGTTGTACATACACGCGTGCAAGTCAGTTCAGGAAGCAGTTGGCGCTTGTTTTACCAGTGGCATGAAATCTGAGCACGCGAGTATTCACGAGGAGTTCTGGCGCTGTTGATGCCTGGTTGCTCATCTTCTCGAGGGTTGCGCACCCTTGCGGCTAAGCTTGATCGGTGCATATATACGCCGGAATTATATCGCAAGAGTAGAACACAATAGAGTGATGCACGGGCCACCTTCTTGAGCAAGCGTGGGCGCAATTGTGCAGTTGACCGGCAGTGCCAATTGGAGGTCTCCCGCGAGCAATTAAAAAGAAAGCGCGGACGAGCATTGGACGCAAACTGAACGCGCACTGTCCTTCTGGACCTCGCGCGCCAAGGACCCGCGCACTCGAGGAATGCTTAATCGCTTTGCCTCGCGTCCGGCCAACGGCGTGTACGTTGTAAGCCAGCAGCAGTGCGCAGCTCGGTGAGTTAATAGCACTATATTCGTCTTGGTTCTCCCGAAGCGCGTTTGGAGCGGATGCCGTGCACGTGCAGAAAACGACCAGCGCTGAGCTGAACGCTGGCTGGGCGTGGATGCCTTTGTTCCGCGCCTCTTACGCCCCCACCGAGTCGCTTATCGCGCGTGCGCTTGATATTACCCCCCCCCCCCCCCCCCCCCCTAACTTCTCTCGTATAAAGGCAAGTATGCAAGCGCCGCCATTCCATCTCGCGACGGCGGTGTGCTGTCGGGCCGCTTCGGGCACGCGCAGCCTTGGAGCGGTCGGCGTCAACGATGACGAACGGCGCGTTCCATTCCGACCGGAACAGCTCGCTCGCCGACGTCGTCCGGCGACCACGAGCCAGTGGCGCGCGCCGCCTTTCTCGTCTAGATGCAGAGCCAGGGTCAATGCGAGTAATGGCCGCTCTAATTGGCCCGCGCGCTCCTCTCTGTTGGCGACTGGCGACAATGACGACTGAGTGGCTCAATTAAATCGTGTTTGAAGCACGCGCGCCGCGCGCGGCTTCTCGCGTGCCGTTCATTCCACGCGCTAACGAGCCCCTCCTCCCGTTTTGTTTTGTGGTATTGCTCCCAAGTCCGAACGCTGCAACAAGGGTAAGTGGGCCTTGACAGACTGAGAGATTACGTGTTGTGTGTTGCATGCTGCGATAGCATGTCCCATCCACTGAGGGACCCTCCTTCTTTGCCACCGCCTTCCACCATCTCGTCTTCCGGACTCCTCCTTTTCCTCTTCCTCCTCTCCTGTGACGGAACAGGAAATCCGGAGCTCGCCGAAGCGTTGGCGGCGACGGCGGCAGCGGTGTATACATACGCGTATATCGCTACGTATCTCGCCTGACCGGGAGAGTGGACTGTGTGTGCGCGCCACCGCGTTGTGATGAAGGCGGGCGGGGAAGGGAGGGGGGTTGAGACCCGGTCAACGTGCGTTGCCGTCGCGGCTGCTCCCTAACCTACTTGTTTACCGAGATGATGGGAGTGCCCACCACTCCGAATTCTGCGTCTTTCCTTCCGAGTTTATGAGCGGCGAGGGGAGGGTGAAAGAAGTCGGTCCCGTTTCTCGCTTTTGGTATTGCGTCTTCCGGGCGGTCTAGCCCTTTGCGGCGTGTCCGTTGGCGATAGAACGCCCCGCGGCTGGCTGCCGCTATGCTTGCAGTGCAGGCTCCCTTCCTCTTTCTTCTCCCCTTCCTTCTCCTTGCTCCATAATGCGCACCGCGTCAGCGTGCGTCGCGTGAGCATACGGGGAGCGCTGAGCGGATGACCGCCCACGGCCCTCCCTGATTATGTTTAAACGCCCGCTGTCTCGTCGGCCTGCCCTTATCGATTGCCGTCTTGCTGGCGATCGACCGATCTGCCCCACATTGCCTGTACGTCTTCCCATTTTCCGCTCGGCAATTCGTCGTTGACTCGATGCGGGCCGTAGCGCGCAATTACCCGCGCGAGCCGGTGTAGTACGTACGTGTTGACGTCTTCTTATTTGTGCGTTCATTTTCCGACGGGTATGTAGCGCAGCAGTTATGGATGTCTCGGTAATCAAAGGGTGCAGCCACGCGAGGAGGCAGTCAAAGAAGGCATGCCAAACACTCGCGCCGCGTAAGGCCTGAATTTTTGACTCGGGGCCCCTTCAACAGCGTGCAGAACAGTAATTGAGTCATTGATTCGATGCTTGTACACTCGGGGAGATTGAATAAACTTAATAGCTAATGAGCTAAATTTGCACCTCGGGTGACAAGATGCGAAAAACTAATGGAATATTATGTTACACAGTTTGCGTGAAACTCGTTCAGAGGGGTACCTTTCCTGCTGTGCCAACGGCACTGAATGAAGCACCGTTTACGTACCTCCGTCCCTCCCGTTTTTCTTTTCTTCTGGAAATACATTCCTGCTTTGGAGACAGGCTCGGCTGTGCCGGTTTTAAAGTTTATGGAGTCAACTGAGCCCGTCATCATTTCAGGCTTTAGCGCTCAGTAATGTAGGGCAAGTAAGTACCCGGTTATATGTCATGGTCATCATAACTGCTTCAAGAGTAAATAAAGTAGAATAACGTGTACAGCGTACGAGACTGTGGCAGTAATTCGACTTCACATGCATATGAGCTGATGTGCCATATGAGGCTGTGTTTGTTGCCAGGGCGCTTCTTTCTCATCCGCCTCGACTTAACGTGTCCTTCTAGGTGTGCTTCCTTGCGTTTCTTCCGCCCCCTGTCGCCTAGATCCGTTAACAGCGCGTAGTTTGTGCCACACCCTGGTATTTCGAGCCTGCGCAAGTGCGCGGTTCTCGCCTATCCGGTCAGGCGGTTCTGGAGCGGTGGCTCCTGCGTCGTAGGATCCGTCGTCCACCGCCCTACGTCCACGCTCGCAGAGACTGCTTCCAGAAAGCATAGCCAGGTATGGATTGCCTTCAAAGTGTCAGCAGCCCACGCTTAAACGAAACACACATGTCTTCGCCGCGGCTGCTCGCATCCCACGGGCGAAGCCGGGTTTCCCCTGCGAGATGGATCACTCTGTTGTGAGCGTATACCGGCTGTGTTGTGGGCCGCTGACGTCCCAGACCTTGGCCGATCGGTCGAACGGACAATGCGGGCTTCGTTGTCGCGAGGCGAGCTGATGCGTGGGCATCCGTTTAGGACGCTGCGCGGGCCGAGCTTCCGTTAGCCGCCGTCGATAGCGACGCCCACGCAAGATGCACTATACTGTGTATGGCGTCGCATTGCGCGCGGAGCGTCTGTATGTATAGTGTGTGTAGAGACGCAAACCAATGACGAGCCCCGGTCGCGCTCGTTGTGCCCTTTCTAGGTGGACCTGAACTGCGCTAGTGAACGTTTTAGTACGATGGACTATATGTAGCTTGCTCCAGTGTGCTACCTGCAGAGTGAGGTGAGCATCGAAGCCGTCACGGTGGCTCAGTGGTTATGGCGCTGGGCTGCTGATCCGAAAGTCGCGGGTTCAATTCCGCGGCCGCTGGCGGTCGCATTTCGATGTAGGCGAAATGCTATAGAGGCCCGTGTACTGTGCGATCTCAGCGCACGTTAAAGAACCCCAGCTGGCCGAAATTTCTGGAGCCCTCCACTACAGCGTCTCTCAGCCTGAGCTGCTTTGAGGTGTTAAACCCCACAAAACCAAACATGAGCATCGCTGTGTCATGTTTTGGGAGTGGACAGCAAATGATTTTCTGGCCGTGGGAGGCATTTAGTTTATGCTGTGCATCACACAAAAAAGGGGGGGAATAAAGCCTGGCACACACCCATTCGCCTCGTTCAGTATTTTTGTGAACTCAATCTTCGCGACCCGGGGTGGTGGAGCGGCCGCAGAATCGCGCGCGACCCGACACGTTTCAAGGACTCTCACTTTTCACTGAAGCGCGTTGTTTGAGCTGACGCCCGTATACATATACAAGCGTCATCCCTCGCTCGGCACCGTCGGACACTGAGTTGCAACTCAAGCGCCGGTGTGTAATCGCGCTCCCACAAAAATGCACCCGCGGGTTTTATGGCCGCTCGCTTTTCTCTCGGCGGCGCTAAAATGGGCGCCTCGGGACGCGCAGCGCATCCACGATGCGCGCAGCTCTTAGCAGCCGGCCCACCTACTATATATCCCCTCGTTTGTGCTGGCACGGTGGGCTACAGCCTTCCTTCCTTCTCGTGGCGGCAGCAAGGTCGCCGTCTCTCGCATTCTCCGTATGTGCGCCGATTTAACGAATAGCCCGGCGCTTCGTAATTCGTGGGTGCGGTGGCAGAAATCGGCGCGTGGGTTTCCCGCTGACTGCCGGCCATCCTCCTCCTGTTTTGCAAGCTGATCGCCCAGCTCTCTTTAGCCTGTGCGTGCTAGCTGCCTCCCGCGGCGCTGGCATTGGTCATTCGGCGCTCCAAGTGTGTTTGCTTGGCTTGTGCGTCAAACGTGTGCACCATTATTTTGCAATGCATGCGGTTCGGTGTGAACATACTTGGCGCGGGTACAGTTCGAGGCCTGGTCCTCCTCCTCCTCCTCTTCTTGGGGTCCCGAGAGTGGGGCGGCGCGTCGCCGGTGGCGATGCCGAGAACATCGCACGAAACAAGGCCAACCTTTCGCGCAACGTCCATTCACACCCTCCGTGGGGGCATGTTTTACGCCGACGCCTTTTGATGCATCGACGCTCAGAGGAGGCTGGATACCAGACCCGCGTCGTCGTTTCACGAACGCGCGCGACTTGTCCAGGCGACCAATTTGTATGTGTGCGCCTTTAGATCTAAAGTCGGAAGGTGGTGGTGCATCTTTGCGGGCTAGTCCAGCGCACATATGAGCGCTTACTTGCATTTATCTGGCAGACAGCTTGGTACAGGATGCGAGCGGAGAGAGCTTTTTTTTTTTCTTGTTTTCGAGAGTAAGGTTTGTCTTGAGTGCGGCATCCCGTAGGCATATCTTGCATAATATGGCGGTACTGCATGGTAGCATGGGCGCGGCTATGGAAAATGAGCAAAACAAGCAATAATCTGTCCGAGAAACTCGCGTTCCGCTGCCGTGACCTGCTTGCGCGGGGACCCCAGCTGCATTTTATCACTGGCAGGTGTGAGCCCGCACCTGGCACCTCGGAGCTATCTGCGTAATGCGCACTTAGTGCATCTGGGAGTGCGCGCACAGACAGCGCCTCACTTGGATGTAGACGCGGTGCCGGGTCATGGGTCACGCTATGCTAAAACGCTCTCTCACTGTGGCTTCGTCGTGAAACGGCTATGAGAAAACGCCATTATTTGGGAGTCAGCAATCAGTTGCTTTGCCTTCCTGCCTTAATACCGTGGGTTATTATACTGGAATGCCAGTTTGATCTGTTCTCATGTGTGGCAGCGTAGTTCATTCGTAGGACCGTTCGCTGTAGTAAGGCTCGTATCATTCGCATGCAGCGAGTTTCGGCGCTATACGCGTTGGGCTTGTCGTCAGTTGCACAATGTTTGCCCACCCGGTGAGGGCCGCCGTCGTGGTAGCGCAACTCGTTGCCCCCCTGACAGCAGGCTCTCGGCCATGTAATCAAGCTTTCAGCGGCGGCATATCACGCGGTCGCATCAAGGTTTCCGCCAAGGACGGAGCCGGTGCAGGTGGCGTGTACGCGTACACATATGACGGGCAAAAATGTGCTTCGTATACCAGGCCTGTCGCGTGTTGTGTAACGCAGTCGGAAGCGCCGTCGCGTGCGGCTGGATGGGTCTACGCGGAACCCCCCCCCCCCCCCCCCCCCCCCCCCCCCCCACACACACACACACAGCTTTATGCGCCTGGGGCGTTTGAGATCAGGAAAAAAAGTGCCAGGTATAGCCTGCGTTCAACCTTCGCAGCGCCAGGAGCTGTTTCCAGGTGCTGCATTTTGTGGAGCGCAGGTGGCGCATTCGCAGGGCTAGGTGCTTAATTAACCGTCTGAATCACCAAAAGCTCCTGCATGTCCAACTAAAGAAGGGGGGGCGGGGGAGAATTGAACTGAAAGGGAGAGAAGGCGCATTGAGATTTGAGGCCACAGAAAGACGCTGACAGCAAGGTTCTATAAGGCGCATCGGTAATTACGCGCCTCAACATTGGAACTAACGGGAGTGTAAATAAAAGGCGCAGTGCTCTCTGAGACTGAAAATAATGTCGGTGTTAGAGGGGGGAGAGAAGCGCAAGCTTTTTCTAATAACGGTGGTACAGGTCGGTCAAAAGTTCACAGGCCACATGGTCTGCTTTCAAGCCCTATAGCCGGGCAGTGACGACACCCCCGAAGCCCAAGATCTCAGTAGAGGATCGGAGAAGTATCATTCTCACCTCTGCGAAACTTGGTGCACTTATTTTTATCATAGGTGCAGGATTTGCCGTCGAAAAGCAAACCTTGTTGGAACTTTTGGCCACCCCTGTACCTCGAAGTAACAAGAGTATACATACATGACTGCAATGCTTTCTTTAGTTCCCTTCATTCTCCTGCGCGCAGGAATCTTACCCGCGAATTTCTCTATCCCCCAAAAGAAAACTCCACAAACCTCTCCGGGCTAAATTTAACCCCCTGATTGAGTCTGCAGAGTCGAGATTCTATCAAAAGCTCGCTAAAACCGAGGCAGGGGGCTGGTACGTGTTGTTGGTGGGGGAGGCTTGCATTTCAACTTGTTTTCAGCCACCCTCAAGGCGCTTGCCGTCTCGCATACTTCGTGTTGGGTTGATGGCACGACAGAACAAAACACCGCCGTCTGGCAACCAAGAGGACTCTCAACCGCTCGAGAGCTGTGCATGGAGTTTCAGCCCGCCTTCCTCATAAATTTATCCGTGGCAGTGGTGTTTGAACGCTTAGGTAGTGAAGAAAAAGAAATATACAGCAAGCCGGGAGAGTTTACTGATAACCGCGAGCCCACCCGCGCTGCACGTTGTCTCCCCTCTATATATATACGTGCGGAAGTGAGCCGCGAGCAAAGCCGTGTCCTTCTGATGCGCGCGATACCTCGCCGTCCGCAGTGTTTGAACACATCGCATGTCTTCGTCAACTCGCTGGCCTTTTCCAAGGCTCCCCTCCCCCCCCTCTTAGTAGTCTGGGAGGGGGAGCATCCCATCCATACTGCTTGTAGAAGCAGCGGGGCGGCACTTGGCAGGGTTCCCTCGGATGGACCCGCCGCAGTCTAAGCCAGTGTGTGCGCGCATTCTGGCCGCCGCATTGCGATCCCTATCCCGGCGTCGGCGTCGACGGCGTTCCTGCATGCATGCCTCGCTGGTGATTCGCCCGTTTGGGGACGGTTATTTCGGGAGAGGCGCGCGCGACGGCAGACTGTCGCGCCGAGCGCTGACCTGAGTCACCGCCGCGCGAGGGCGTTTTCGCACCTCCTTTTCTAGTCCGCAGTTGCGCAGATACCGCCTTATTTTGTTGTATTTTGCTTTTCGAGCGCATTCCTTAGCTCCGCCGTCTAAACATAACCCCCTCCCTCCGTGCAGCGACGTCTAGTCGCCATCGCCGCATGCCTTTCATTCAACTTGTGGAAAGTCCCGCGTGATCGAGGCTATAGGGTGGAGTCAAGTTTGCGTACTGTACCGCAGTTTGCTCAACGCTGCCTGCGTGCAGTCCGGCAGTTCGACGTGACTTCAAAGCCATCATGCGCATAGCTGTTTGCACATTGCACACTGAAAATGAACTCAGTAGAAAGTAAGAAGGGCCTGCAGGCAAACTGCCTCGGCTGTGACTGCGTACTCGAGAACAGGCGCAATCGAAGGTTATCATGTTTTTGAGACCGCGCCCCGGAGGTACAACGTGCTTGCCAAGTGAAGCGCAGCCGGAGAGCTATAGTAGGCATCAACACGTAGTCTTTTTTTTGTGATTTCGTGCTTCTCTCGCGCGTCTGTGCCCTTGGTTCGGTTGTAGCATGCACGTTTGGAAAATGTACTTTATGCCGTCTGCTCAGCACCCTCTGCTTATCACGGTGTGCTGCTCACTAGTTCTCATCCCCTCCGCCCAGGCGTGGTGTTGGCCCTGCAGAGCCAATTGGTGACAGTCGCGTCGCAGTGAAACGCTTCCAGCCACCGCTTAACGTCTCAGCACAGTGCCGTTATTGTAGTTAGTCTAATTGCGCGAGGATAACCATAGACTCAACATATTATACCTGTGAGGGGTGAGATGCGCGGGACGAACTCCTTGATATTTCCTCGTCCATCGTCGCCTTTGTGCGGAATGCGCGGTTTACTCGGTTTGTATTTGTGCCCCCGCTAATGTTTCTCTGTCCTCTGTCGCTCCTTGGCTTCGCAGCCTCGCATGTTCTGCGGCTTCTGGCGCTGTCCGCCGCCGCGCGAACGAAAGGAAAAGCGGCCGTAAGACGCTCGCGCCTTTCACCGGGCTCTCTCCTCGGGGCCTTGACACGCGTGTCAAGCTCTCGTGCGCTGTCGATGGCGACGACGAATGTGCTCCTCCCTCGCCCTTCGCACCTCTTTTTTTTTCTTTTCCGTCGGCGTGCTGATGCGCGCTGCCGGAAAGATTGACCGTGCTGCATGCGGCATTCGAAGGGGTTCTTCGTTCTGCATAATTATGCCTCGCCCGCGTCATTACCGCCTCACCTTCGCCGCTTTTCACGGAGGTGGCTTGCATGCTCGCGTTGTGGCAAACGAACGCTCATCTGTTCTTAGCTTTTCCTTTATCCTTCGTAGCGACGCACCTTGCTCATGGGAGAAACGCGTGAACAGAGTGAAAAACAAAGATACGCCCATGATGCAATGGCCGTGCGCCTCGGAGGCATTCCGCGGGTACGTGCTGTGCGGGTATGCTGCTTGTATGCGCCTGGGCGCATGCGCGGTGTTCGCGACGTGCGCGTTTTCCTCGTCACGAAGCTTCGCATTTTTTCCTTTATTTATTTTTTTTGTCCCCTGTCAGCGAAATTAACACGCCCACTATCCCCGCGGGCCTCTCTCAAGCTTCTCCAGCCGGCTTTGCTTCG